>NC_135708.1:12476629-12776629 GCF_964276395.1 Gasterosteus aculeatus
TCATAGTTGAAATGACGTTTATTGTAGATGGTATTTGAACAACTTCTGGAAATAGTTCATCAAGTATGTTTGTTGCTCATTGTTGTGATACATTAAAAACTGTATCTGCAAACCAGTTTGTTGTCATTAAATATTCTTTATTTCATTTTCAAGTTCAACATAGTTATTTCAGTTACAAGTTCTTATTATGTTATCATGAAGTTGATCCATTGGCAAATGATTTTTAATTTGACTAATTCATCAAGTGTTTTAACTAGCACAATGAAAGTGCGTTATTAGTGTGATGCATTTTAATGTAGTCTCCATTTCACAAATATTCACAATGTTATCATTTTGACAATTGTCTTTCCAGTCTCCGAAAGAAAAAACGTGAAATTATAAAATGGGTATTTCATATCATTATTGTTATGTGGTAATCTGATTCTAAGCAGATGCGAGGGATTATGTTTGGAAGTGTCTGCTACTCTGGATCTGATCAGGTGCAACTCTAGAACCCGTCCGTTAAAAGGAAAATGTCCACAGTGATAAATCAACACCACGGATAAAAAGATGTGCAGCCAGATAGCAAAAAATATTATTTTTGCTTTTCTTATCTTAGATTATACATAAATATATATTCGGATGGATGGAAAGATGGAAACAGTTTTTTTCCCAGGAGCCATTTTACTCCTTTTAAAATTCTATTAAGAAGCAAAATGTACGTCAGCATGAGACAGTGGGGGACATTTTACATTTGAGGTCAACAGATGCTGTCACATAAAAAAATTGCACCTGGGCAAAACCTCGACACAATACATCACACCCTGCCAGCGAGGCGTGTCCGCCGCCGGTGTCATGGTCACGGAGGAAGCCGACATTCACAAGTCGTTAAATCCACCTAATGAAATTTCACAAGGGCAGCAAAAATGAAAGGGGAAGATGGGAATCTTTTCACTCTGGCAGAATCGGTTGTGGCCTTTATTGTTTCGCTTAATACACTTCAGCGTGCAGTGAAACGGCCACGACATGTAAAAGCCTCAAAAACAGCCTTTTCCTCCCCCTCTCCTGACTTCACCCCTCGCCCTTGACGAATGTGCTCGGCTCACAGGGTGCAACTGTTCTGCTGAATGGTCCTTTCCTGTTGCCCGGCCTTTAAGCGAAGGCGGTTGCCGAGGTAGGGCTCCCTCCCACCGTATTATGGGATTGAATTGCGTTTGACCTTTGTGGAGAACAATGGCTGAAGGCCTTTCATTTTTCCTGGCCTTCACAGCTCCTTGAAGAAGGACCTCTTTACCCTGCCATTTTACTGTGGTTCGCCAGTAATTCACAAGCAGGACGACAGGGTGATCTATGCGCAGTAAATGTATGTGTGTGTTTGCGTACACCCGAGGTTATACACAAGCGAATTGTTTGCTATATTTGACATGTAGCTTCAGAAATTGTTGTTAATTAAAAACAACAAACGAAGCATAATACATTTTTGCTGTGGCTGTATTTTGGGGCCACCCAATCTTGCAACCTAACTGCACTGTCCTGGAATAAAAAAGACCTTCTGAAGCGGGTAGTCCATAGTAGTTCAGACACAGCTTTGCTAAAGAGGCCACAACAGTGAGCGGTCTCGCCCTGAATACACGATAAAAGGTTTACTGGAAATTTTAAATGGCGTTTTCTGCAAGCCATACATCACTCGTGACCATTGGGTTCCACCCTCACTGCACAGTGCACCCTTCGAGCCACAGCTTTCCAGATGATACAGTGCAGAGGCTGCGGTTCAGGCAGATCTGCCGTTGAATAGCCTGCAGCCAATGGATTTTCTCTGGATAATACAATGTTTGGGACAGAGAGGCAGGGATTAGTCCAGACGGATACATCCACCACCCCCCACATGCCCAATCTAATTAGACTGGAATCAGTTTAAGATGAAAGCAAGCCCTAGCATCACCGCACTAAATACTGGAATTAGTATTCCCCGCATGGGAATTTAATGACGGAGACTGAAAATCCAATCACATTCACTCCCAGTTTAGCCCCTCATGCATTGGGCCTGGACAATGACGAAACGAAAGAACAACAACAGTGATTTGTCTGTCAATATATATTGACCAACATCACATCTGAGGCCACTTGTGTATTGGCGTTACTATGTTGTCATCATTTAACAAAGATAAACAGCTTATAATCCGATGCCCAGTCTGTTTCTGATACAAACCTTTGTCACATTCTGACTCTTCTAGGGGCAATAACAGAAATAAAACAAACCAGAAGATGAGGAAGACATGGCGTGCGTGTGTGTGTGTGTGACACACACGCACACACTCATAGTCTATGTTGTGCGTTGTTTATGTTTATCATCTTTTCAGTTAATAGCATCAGATCCTTTTTAGTTTCTATTATCTTCCAGACTTTGAGTCCATATTTGTTGATAACGCAGAGGACATTTTGAAACACGTCTCTTGATTTTATCTTGTCCTTATTGTTATTACTATTTCCCAACCTGGGTTTATGCCATCAAGGGAACTAAAACACAAGCCATATTTCAGCTTCAGGTTGGTGATTAACGGCACAGACCGGAAATAGACTCCAGCACCTGTGTTCCATCCAGCCCCACAATACCTCATGCACCTGCGATTCATCCACCGAAGCGCTACACCTGAGAAATCAGGGAACCATCGTCCCCCGTGCACAGATACTCAACATGAAATCTTATTATTTATTGCTGGCTCTTTTAGGGGGGTATATGCATCCAAAGCAGAACCTGTTGTTTTTCTGTTAACAGGTGTAATGCAACTTTTTGACTAATCCGACTGATTCTGCAAAACTGGAGGAAATTAGTTGTGTTTTTTTATTAAATGAAGATATAAAAAATGTTTGTGAGGTTGGCTGCACCGCATTAGTGGGGAAGAGGACACAGGAATAGGCAACAAAAGGCACAACGGTAGTAGTGAAGCATCCTTTTAGATGGGAGGTAAAAATGAACTGTGGATTTACAACAAAGGCAATACATACACAACGGCAATCTAATCTTTTTTTTTCCTTATATCAATTCTTTTGGCTTGCTTTTAGGGTTTGTTGCTGCAATGTCTACTTGTTGAGGTACGAAGGATGGAAGCAGGAGTACACCTCTGTCGTCAGTGCGTCGTTGATAAAGGACACAGTCACTGCCGGCATTTCTACGAGACACACAGCCAACTAACACGTTTTTTAAAGTGAAAAAGAAGGCGGAGGAGGTGTTGTGGAGAAGGAAAGGCAGGCCCAGGAGGGAAAACAAAAAGAAAAAGAAGTCGGAGACAGACAGGCCAACAGGCTGATGGAGAACAAGTGTCACGGACACACAGAAAGGGAAAGAAAGAAAGCAAGCAGGTGACACAGAAAGCAAAATGAGCAAGTGATATAAGTGAAGTGAGAGTGAGAGCAGGAAGAGAGAGAGAGAAAAGGAGGGGCGACCTGAGAGAAATCAAACACGGGCTCCGTGCAACAGAGGTGCGTCGGCAAACGAGCATGTTATGGCAGCCCGCTGGGACTTCCCCGGCAGATCGTTTGTGCTGTTTCCCAATCTGTTCTGAGGAGCGGCACAGCCCCACATGGGGACGTGTGAAGGCGTCAAGATGGGATTGCTTAAGACAGATGAAACAAGGTGTTTTTTGATGCCATCTGGAGCGGACAAAAGCCTGATTTCCTGTTTTGCCTGTGACACAAAGGGTGCTGTGTAGTTTGCAGAACCGTTCGAGGCTTTTTGTTGTCAGGGCTGTAAATAACTAAACAAATGAGAGGTTGAAGTTACAGGGGTTTTAGATCCACATGCCAAAAAAAACTGAAAAATACATTTTCTCTTGTTTTTGGCATGTCTCTAACAAACAATCGATATTGCGGTTCTCTCATCCCGTTCTTACATTTTTTTTTCCCCTGTGAAAGCGGCAGGTAAGGTGAATATCCTGGCACGCAATCATTCAAATGGACGGTCACGCTTTTCTTTACATTTGCTGGACCCTTGAAACAATTCCATAGTAACAGAGATCAAAGTGTCAAGCTTCGTAATATTGCTTTACATTTTAAAGGGCGCTGAGCAGCCGGGCCGAGGTTTTTACAAGGCACGCCGAGTCGTTGGGGAAATAAGGGAGCAATGGAGGAGGGAATGAAGAAATTTTAGGGGGTGATGGGATACATCTCACTCTTTGTTAACGTACGCATACACACACTTTCGAACTGAAATCATACCATGTGCAGCGGAAGAGCAGGCGGTGAGGAAATAGAAGCTAAATATAAAGTGACACGCCGCATTCCCCAGGTCATTCACAGGCCCTGCACCAAATCACAGTGCTCCACAACCCGTCGTTTATCACACACACACACACACACACACACACACAAGCCAGAGTCTCACAAAGAACATGATAAAAGCAGCCAAATAAGTATGCCTTGTAAGTTAGGGAAGCACTGATGAAGGGAAGAAGGGATGCATTCATTCTCGCGGCCCTCTTTGTGTATCAACTCAGCATCCTGGCAGGAACATTTGTAACGAAAAGCTTTTTTAATGTTTAAATGAAAATTTTAATGAGGCGCTGTATTGCTTTTCCGTTTTGAGTCTTTAAGAGCCCTCTTAATCATTAAAACTTGCGCCGTCTTTGATTTCAAGGTCATTGGAAGAAATAAGGCAGCCATAAGTGGCCCTCGGACCGAAAAGTGGCCTACATGCCAAAGACCGCAAATGAATGTGGCTTAATGCTTTTTAATTTGCATTCATCTTTAAAAACACAGAAGAGCCATCTCTAAGTTATAATAGGCTGAGATTGCAGTTGGAGCTCCTCTAGTCATTAGTAGCAATTCAGCTGCTCCAAAACAAAGGCCTTTCCCGTCTTGTTTTAACTTAAGCCCATTACCACAAATATACATTATCTTGCTGTCCGTTGCCTGTTTGTCTGCATCAAATATTCCCGTCTGTCTACGTCTCTGCGCGCCCACGTATGTTCACAAGGATTGCACGAAGTCACTTCCTTTTTCCCCGTCCGTGGGCATGAACACATGCAACACGGCTACTCGGCGCGCACACATGCATGAGGACAAAAAGATGCTAGAAACGACGTGCATTGTTTGTTTAATCACGTGTTACGAGATGACTCTGTAATTATGTTGTCATCCGCCCGCTTCAACATGCCATAACTGGGCCGCCACAGCATGCCTTGCTCCTCGCTCCTAATTCCACACTTTAATGGGCAAAAGCCCAAGAAGAAAAAAAGGAGTTTACATAAAGGCTGTTTGTCAGGCACTATGCGTCAACTCCTAGCGCACACAGGGCAACGGAGCAAGGTTTTTTTTGTACGCACCGCATTGAAGTGATGAGACAGCAAATAACAGTGTGTCCTATCAAACACTGCACCGTGGGTCTTTTTTCTATTTTATTTCATCCCCCCCCCCCCCCCCCCCCCCCCCACCCTTCCTTTTCAATTTTGCCTTACGTTTCCTTCCCTTCTCTGTTCAATTTCCTCACCATTCTTTTGCTTCTGTCTTTATCTTCCCCTATTCTGTGTATGTGTCCTGTCCTTTTTTCTCTATTCCCCATTTCTCTCTCTCTCTCTCTCTCTCTCTGCCAGGATAGGTGGTGTGTGTCTGTGAAAAAAACTGAACATCTCCAGTGAAATTGGTTTTCTGTGGAGAAACTGATGGATCACTCTGTGTTCCTGACAGGAGTAGGGGATTGTTTATGCCATACGGACCAATACATGTTTACACACATACATGCGCATGGGTGGGAGGACAAGCGTGTTGTTGTTTATGCTGAAGCAGAATTAATTTTCTTGAGCTGTACATTGCTATTTATGGGGGAAATACACTTTTAAGCTGCAGGAGATGTAATCTAGATTGTAGCATTCCCAACAATGAATTATGGTTTTGAAGGCAACAGCTGCAGCAGCCTTCCTTTCAGCTGTCATTTCCCCCGCACACACACACACCCGCGGATTAGTAGCAAAATGTTACTAGTTTTAAAAGGCAAATGACTCCACATGCTCAGAAAATCAGCCACATCTAACTGTGAACTAGTTAAAACAAAGGAATTACTCCCATTTTCTGCCTGAACAGTGCTAGTATTCTTTTTTCTTTAACGCCAGCAACCTCTATTAGAAGAGGTGAGAAATGATTCCATTACCAGCAATCTCTCCTCCTCCTCTTCTCCCACACACACACACTCACACACACACACACTCGTGTAGTACTACACACACCCCCCCCTTGAATGATGGGGGAGAAGCTTGCTTTCATTATTATTCCGGCATCCGAGGTAGCACCGGCTAACACACGCACGCAAAAGCTTTAAATTTCACACAACAGCGCGTCAGATGCTTGCTTGTTTGCAGCGCGCACGCACACTCGTATGAGCTATAAGACGTCCTCCCCACTCATTTGCAAGCATTTACAAGACAAGGCTTGCTAGAATTTCAAACAGGCCTCTCTTTTTCTGTTATGTTCAAACTCTATCTGCGGACGTCCTCTCGGGTTTGCAGATCCCAAAATGTTTTATATGTTGCAGAGCCACGATACACACTCCAAATCAACCAAGCTATTGACTTCATACAAATGTCACCTGAATGTCTTAATAATGATAGAGGGAATAAACATTAAAAGAAATTAGAAAACCAATCTGAAAAGCAGAAGAAACTGTTATTGGGCACATTTTATAGTTCGGTTTTGTTTGTTTTCGAATCAACAAACAGGTTGTACACTCAATACTACTTGTGTTTGTTGTTTTGTATTTAAGGATGAGCTTTGGAATAATGTCCTATTCCGTTAGCGACATCCCAATATGTTCGCACTGTTTAGTCTCAAGCAAAAGACGTCCTTGATTTCACCTCGGGTGTAATGCCTGAATATGGGTCGAATGAGAGACTCCGATGACTCCAATTAGTAATGCTTAACATATAACTTCTCGTGCGCAGTCCACTTTATTAATGTGTGTTGGAAATGGGAAAAAAAGGCTTTTATTCGCAGATTAAATTCATTCCCTTTCTTATTTTCCCTTAGTTTTTATCAGCAATAACTCGAGCGGAGATGGAGCAAATGTATTCCACCCATATGTATGAATGAATGAATGAATGAATATGATTACCAAGTCTTGGACCCTCTCAAGGACAAAGTGCTGTGTTCCTTCCTGCGTGTGCTGCTGACTGCATTGTGTGTGTGTGTCTTTGTTTTTGATTTGATGCAATTTAAAACAAAGGCTCACCTTTGTCCACGTCTCACTTTCGGCCATACACAGGCAGCTTTGAATGTTGAAGCTGTATTTATCTGTGTGTGTGTGCGTGCATGGGTGGGTTGTGTCTTCATTAAAGGTCCACATAGTTTATGTACGGGCAGAAGCTGGCCTCTTGGACTCTGTGAACAATCCACTTCCACACACACACAGATGCCCATACCCATCTTTCCCTGGTCTCCTCCCTCACCCCCTCAGTGACTGTCACATTCAAATGCAGCCGTTTGAAGGTGACGCGCCCAGGAAGTGCTGTCCTGTAATAGTGTCTCTGTGTCTTCCTGTGGTGAGGTAGCCGACTGCCTGCCTGCGACACACCAGAATTACCAACCGAGGAAGTGGGGGGGGGGTGAAGGGAAGAGAGGAGGGGTACCATTAAAATGCAAAATCACCACCGCGGTGCAGTGCGGCGGCCAGCTCCCTCAATGTTTTCCTTTTTTTTTTCTTCGAGGCAGCCATCTTATGATGGAAGGAGTGCGTGTTTGATGGTGTGTGGATGTGTGTCCGTTTGGCTGTGAGTGTGCGCGTGTGCATCTATGTGTCTGTGTTTTTTGATGGAGTGTAGAGTCAAGCTGCGGCGAGGAACGGTGAGATGGCGTGGGGTTGGCAGGCGGGTTTGTGTGCGTGCATGGTTGTGTGTGTGTGTGTGTGTGTGTGTGTGTGTGTGTGTGTGAGAGAGGCAAAGGTGATAAATCAGAACTAGGTAAAGGCTTTTTAATGCAGCGGACCCCCTCTCCCAGCCTCCATCTTCTGTCAGGGCTCAGTAAAAGATGAGAGCCCCCTGGGGAACAGCACTAGCCCGCAGCATAGCAGGACTACGCCGCAGGTCACACACACACACATAAATGCACACACACAAGGGGGGAAGGTAAAGGGGGGGGGGGGGGGGGGGAGTAGCCACTGACTAGTCCTTGTGAATGAGTGAATACATGAATAACTGAATCTATTGAATGCATGAATATATAAATAAAACTTTCTATAGAAGCCACTTTTATTGATGAACACCCCACAAATAAATGTGTTTTTCAAATGATTTCCAAATGAATTCCTAAATGATTTATGGCTGGTGATATTGCATTTATATCAGAGAAAATATTTTCGTAGAAAATAGAATGGATATTTGGTTCATTCCTGCCTGTGCTCCTAAGGTCAAACAGAGTCTTTGTCGATGATGCGCCTTGAATATTGAAGCGGCCCCAAGTTAAAGGGGGCCGGATATGAAAAATATGTGGAATTTGCCAACATCTGACAATACTTAGTCGGCAATATATCTCCTGTCTAATAGAAAAATGTGCTCTGAATTGCAGATACGCTCACTTTTCTGGCATACCTTTTTAATTTGACTTTAAGGGAAACAGGCCAAGGCCCTCGATAGACAGGCAGAGATATGACTGCCGAATGCCTTTGTGGATTGGACCGCGAGGACTCCAGCAGCTTGGCGTGGAAGACAAGCGCAAACACTTGAGAACATAATACTTGACAATGAGCCCAGAGTGTGAGTTAGGGGTCCTGCCGAGAAAAGTATGGCGTGTTTGTGAGGAGGATGAAAACAGAGTATGAAAATGCCAGATAACTGATATTTGATTAGAATTTCAGAAAGTTTGGAGACTCAATTTATGCATTTTTTTAATATAGATTTGTCATATTAAATAACCCGGCATTTCTCCCCAGATGAGGGATTGCCCTTTTTTTCCAAACCACAAGAGCCTTAATCTTGAAGAATGGATTATTTTGGTTTCATTTCAAGGGTATAGCTGAAAAAAGAAACCACATAATGTCAAAAGCAGGCTGCGCTGCCTGAGATTGACCCGGCTCTAATAGAGTCAGTTATAGCATGCATGTGTATTAGGTTGGTGGGGGCTGGAGTCAAATGAATGAATCCTTCTCCAATCCTTCCTTCCCTACTATTTAGGGCTCTTTTCCTTTGCGGTGGGCGTGGCACAGCCTCATTAGTAAGATGGCAACACCTGCTGAGCTCATCAGCAACACTGGTAACACTTTTTTTTCAAAAGAACTCTGTGAGCCCACTTGCTGGTTTGCGCTCGTGCCTTTTGGTTTCAAGTTAATATTTGTGCTGCTGCGCCTCTTGGACGTACAATTATTGCGGGACTTTCTGATTCCACGTGCTGCATGCGGTTCTTGTAGTGGATGAATGAATTGCAAATGGCCACGCTGACTGCAGAACACCGTATCGGAGCCTTTGCACAGTGGAGGTTTAGACCTCGTGTAGTACAACAAAACAGCCTCATAATCAAAGTTTCTCCTTTAGGGTACAACTCCGTGTTCACCCGAGAGTATATCCGCTCCGACAAATGCGCAACTGTGCTCACAACAACCGTGTGTTTGTGTGTTTTTAGAGACTACGGTGTGTAGTGAGATGAGAAGGTTAATGCGCGTGTTTGTGTGTGTTTATTATTCTTTCTTGTGCTTGTGTGTCTCCGTGCGTCTGTTGGACTGAGCAGGTTAATGCTGGTTGACACATGCGGTTCACTGATCTCCTCGAGGAGTCGAGACTCGCAGCGAAACCTTCACACGCAGGTATCCATGGCAACCACAAAAATGATATTTCTTCCTTCCTTGAAAAGCCGGAGATGCCAAGATGCTGAAACGCACAAATACATTGTCATTACCCGGCAGCCTGATACTTAACAGGGTTAGGCTTTTTTTCTGCCTGCTGTTCTCATTGTTCAGTGGGTTTCCTACACGTGTAATTTAGAAATTCCTGTTACCTTCTCCTGACAGAAACTCCATATTACCTTTACGTGCACAGCGGATGCTTCTCTATATGGCGACATGTGTTATTGAAATTCTTTCCACGGCCGTGATTGTGTTTACATTCTTTCCTATTTTTGTTCTCAACTTGGTTATGGGATTTGGAATATTTCATTTAGATAATGAATTGAAGTAATGGCAGTCAGATTGGCGAGACATTATCAAATATTCATGTCACTTTACATGTGCTCCTTCTTGTGTTTGCGTGCTGATGATTGAGGGCCTTATATTAGCATTGATTGGCAGGCGATGGTGAATAAAGCTTTGCTCCGCTTCCTCTATTGCTGACAACTTGGGTGGATTGCGCAATGATCAAAGCCTATGTATAGAAATAAGTTAATTGAGATCTTTCAATAAAAATGTATATACATATATAAATCATATTGCAGGTACCAAAATAGCAAGACAGTGAATGACAATACAGCGAGTACAATTTAGAACAGTGCAACTTCAGACAAGTTTGTAATAATAATGCTTTTGAACATTATTTTCTCAGCTGGCTTGGTACACAACAATATTTCCCCTGTACAGCATGAACTATGTTGTACTAATAGGTGCAACTAGTCCCGGAGCCAAACGCATGCCTCCTTTTTCTTCTCAAATGGGAATAAGCACATTGTGTCCTGCAACACATTCCTGTACAAGCAGAGGTTCAATCACATTTGCAGAAGTTATCAAAACTTTCAAAGAGCTCAGCTGGCGCCTTAAGCCACAGGAAATTCACTGGGACATCTGGAGGGATGTGTGCAGATTATTGCTCATTTAGTCTGTTCTAGACATCAGTAGGAAGAGGAACGAGATGGCTAAACACACACACAGGCTTGGCTTTGGCAGATCTAACCCCCGGCCCACTGCAACACACCTGTGTATAATCCCTGTGATGCCCCCTGGTCATTTGCCCAATCCCCTTGCTACTGCTGTCCTGGCTCATCCAATCAGAGGACAGGTCAGGTGAAGTTTGATTCCATCTCTTTAGCCGTGTGTTAGTGTGAAATATGAAATTCACCGCTTGTGCCTTTATTGTGTTTTATTACACGTGGCCTCAAATTACTCGTTTGTCCAGTAACTTTCCTTTAATGTTCAATCAGAAAATTTAAAAAAAAAAGAAACAAGGAAAAATCTGTAATGCTGATGTAATAAAGACATCGGTTTGTAGTATATTTTTAAAAGTAGATTAGCAATATTTCTACAAACTATTACTAATTACACTGTGAACAAAGCTGTTGAAATTAACCTTTAAACAAATGTAGAAACAGTTAATAGATGTGGATAGATAAAGAGATGGATGGAGTGTAAGCAGGGCTATGACTCCCCTGCACAGCTGTCTGCATGCGTGCTGTCAGGGATATCTGTGTCTGGGATGTGGAGGAGGGTACAGCCTACATTTCAACTTTTTCAAGTTTTAAAGTATCATAACCTCTATTGACGTAGCATCACAAGATGCAGGACTTTTCCCACTCTTTTCCTTATCTTTGTATTTGCTCATCCACACTGCACATATTGAGTTGAGCATATAGATCCTATATAGATCCCAAATTATCCCGAGTCTCGAGAGCAAGGACGAAAAAGGCCGAATCCAGTACATTCCCGACCCTTTGCCGCTCCGTTTCCTCTCAAGGTATAAAATGCAACCAGACAATAGCTCAACACCATGATAAAAGCCCAGGAAATTACCTCCTTATTTTAGGAGTGATTGATTGTCCCCCTGACCTGTTAGACTGGAGAGGCGGTTAAGAAGAAGAGGCAGGCTAAGATAATTGGGCCCGGTGGTATCCAAAGCCCGGCAGGTGTTGAAAGAACTCTCGTAGCACCGGTACCTGCAGCGGCTGCAGCCCTGAACTTGAGCACACCTAGGATTTCACTACCTTGGAGGAATTTTGGTGTTTTATGTTTGGCATGTCTTCTATTTAGTAGCTGAAAGACGAGTGGACGTGCCACAAGAAAAACATACGCAGGTGTCAAATATTTTTTCTTTTCTTCATCCTTTTTTTTTGGCATGGATATGATGTCATTTGCTCTCTGAGAAGGATGTCAGTATTTGGAAATATCTACCCACTAGGAGAGGGTGTAATTCCCTAACCTGTTGAGAGGTAGGTAAAAGCTTTCACCGTGAGCAAACGGATCAGAGACGTTCGTCCAAATGGAAAAGCACAGGTGTTTTTCCGCTTTAATTTCATTAGTGATGCAGAGCGGCTTTCTAAATCCTTCTAGCCGTTTCAAATAAGGAGGTAAAAAGCCAGACATAAGCTTAAATGATAACATTATTTCTCAGTGAAAAATATGCATGTACGAATCAAAGCTATTGTACTGTCCTTATTATCTGCAACCCAAGGGCTCTGTTCCAATTAAAGAATAGTGCAGATGGACCGTTCGGAAAGCATGCACACAAACGGACCTACAATAGGTAAAGTAAAGTACCCGGTATTACAGACACGAGAAAAGAGCCTTTTACTTTAAAAACTATTTAATCAGGAAAATCAACGCCTCACATCAAAGAAATGGAGATGAGGGACAGGCGGATAAAGAGGCTCATCAAAGAAGGAGATCTAGTTAGGGATTCAACGACCTAATTCCCTTTCTCTTAAAACCTTCGTCAGAGGGGGCACGGGGCCAATTTGCTCCCTAAATGGATGTGTGTGAACGGGCAGATTGCTTGGCATAGCCGCTGGGAATGTGGGCTTCTTCCGCTTTTCCTTCTCCACACGGAGCCTGCGAATTAGAAAAGATCCAAAGACAGATAGGCTTAACGGAGCCCGAGCTACCTTCCTTAACTCCAGAGCCCTGTTCCAACTTCCAACTAATTCAATCTATAGGCCCAACTCAATTAATGGACTTTAATGCACCGTTTCTTCTTTATCTTTTCTCTTTCCTGGGGATTGGAGACTTCAGCTGGAGTTGTAGAATAATATCTGCAAAAAGGTTTGGATTGTAAGTCTGCCTGAATGTTAAGACAATGACATGTCCCGGGAGCATTACGGTTGATCATATATGCATCCGTAATCTCAAACATCTCCTTAATTTCGCCTTCGGGGACTCGCCGCACTTTAACGCAACGTAGTGCATGAAATATTGACAAACCGTCTCTTACACTATATGCATCGCTATAGGATTCATTAGTCAGAACGTCCTTGATGTGAGAGGACCTCCGAGTGTCTGTACGATGAGCCCGTGTGTTTTGCACATGTCAAATCAAATCATCATGTAGGATTGTAACCCCGACCTCAAGGTGAACATTTTTCTTTGACTCAATCGAGAGGCTCTTTTCACAACTTCCATGCACATTAAACCGTACTATTCATTGCTTTTGGCTTAGCATTGCACCAGTATAAACTCTACAAACCTTCTCGGAGAAATAAAGATCACATGGTAAGTAGGATAAATAATTTAAGGCACCTGCCCAGTACTCTTCAGGGCATGCCTGCACCTCATGAGGACAAATATTTCACGCTATCCTCTCACAGAAACATTAACCTCATCGGAGTGCAAACGTGTGCGTCTCCCTGAGCCGCTAGATCCGAGTCCAGCTCGCCGCAATAGGCTTTCCATCACGCCTGCAGTTCCGATTGATCGTCTCGGCAATCAGCAATTAAGCCCTAGTGATCAGAGCGGGAGACGGGAGGCGGGTTGGGGAGGCAGGAAGAGGTGGGAGGTAGCCCCCAGCCCAACCCTTCTCTTCTCTCGTCAGCCCAGGAAAAGGCTTCCCTCAGCTGGGGCGCGTTTGGCCCGGGGCTGGGCTCACTGGTGGAGGTTAACTCCAGCATAAATAAGCATCTTTGGACTCATTACAGGGATTAGAGAGTAATTCGCCTGCGAGGAAGGAGACGACTGCCAGGGTTTTGGTACAGTTTACTACAGTCTTATAGGGGCGAGGGCCCTGGAGATTACAGAGGGAGAGAGAGAGAGAGAGAGATGGGGAGGCAGCAAAAGAGAGAAAGGCCAAGGGAAAAGAGAGGCTAGCTGCGAGTGTGCGCGCGTGCGTGCGCGTGAGTCAATCCAAGCCCACGGCTGCCCCCTTGATCTTCAGCATGTTGGGGTGCTGTGAAAACGGATAATGGGAGTTAGAACGACCGGGCCTGTCTAGAGAGAAGTGTGCTGATTGTTATAACTTTCCCCTCATCTTTCTCTCTCTCCCCACTTAACTAAATAAACACCCAAGAGGTAGCACTCTATCAATTTTAATGATGTTGAAATACTATTTAGGCACAAAATACACAACAAATGCTAATTTGGCCATGATGAGCGGCATCAGAAATTCCTCCCATTATTAATTCAGCTGACTTTCTGCATTTTTCATCAGAACAAATATTCCCATTTCAACACACACACACACACACACACAGGAGCATAAATCAACATGTTCACTCATCAAATATATGCTGTGTGGTTCTCTGTAGTCGGTCCAGTGCACCAAAGACAAATAATTCTGTCCAAAGTCCAGTTGGAGAAATGGAAGGGGCAGAGAATTGTCAATATATGCACACATATATTAAACATAGCATCTCTATGTGTGTTCAGGAAAGTCCAGTCATGAACTCACACACGACGACCTCGCGAATATATGGACTATGTCTTAATATACTTCAGTCTTTACAAAATATTCTTACATGAAAAAGTTTAATTATTCATCTCAGTTTAATTCATGTGCAGGTATAAATTGACAAAATAAACTCATGACAGCTCCTTTAAATCACTGCTCCGCCAATCATCTCCACCTCCATCTTGACCGGCTCCGGCCGCCCCGCCTCTGCTCCACATCTGGGGCAGGTGAGGCCAGCGTCTGCGACGCTGTGGCTCTTGATGCAGTAGTAGCAGAACACGTGGCGGCAGCCCACCGCGTGGGGCATGGTGGGCCACTCCCCGCACAGCCCGCACTCCTTCCAAGCGCCCGGCCCGCCGGTCGCCCCCGCCCTGTCGCCGCCGTCTCCCCCCAGGACGACCGAAAACACGGCCGCCTTCAGTTTCCTGGTGTCGACCAGCGGCAACAGGAAGATGAGGAACTCGGCGAAGCCGTGCCACAGCAGCTCGCGGTTCATGTACTGGTAGGTGACGTCCCGGGCCACGTCGGGCTGGCTGAAAACCGCCCGGGCTCCCACAATCCTTTCGGCCAGCGCAGGGTGCCGACCTTTCCTCAGGAACGCGAGGAAGTTGAGGAGGGTCGCGAGCTGCGCGACGCCAGAAACAAGGCTCAGGATCTTGCGCAGCAAACCGCCGTCCCTTTCGGACGCGGCCCCTCCGGGGCTCAGGCGCAGCAGCAGGCCGTGGGAGCGCTCCTTGAGCCAGCGTGGGCCCGCGGTGAGCAGGGCCAGACCCAGCTTCTGCCTGCGGGACAGGGGTCTGTAGCGGGGGGACGGGGAGAGGGTGTTGTGGTAGCGCAGACTCAGTAAAGACTGGCCCACGGTGGCGCTGCGAGAATAAAGCGTGAACCGCCACAGAAGCAGATGGAGCAGAGCCTTCAGTTCGGGCTCCAGCGGCGTGAGGAGGCCCGGGCGGCAGTTGTGGAAGCACTGGGAGAACTGGGTCCATACCAGCTGCTCCAGGGACGAGTCCAGCTCGAGGGCGTCCAGCTGGCTGATGCGCAGTACTGGGGTCTGCGCGCCGGCATCCACCGCCGGAGCAGATCGCTTCACGCCGCCCTCGCCTTCCAAAGCTGCGGGAAAAAGAAGTGTAAGTGTGATAAACTATTTTGCTAACTCAAATAATACACAAACATAAAAAAAAAAAAATGTAGATGCCATAATAGTTTAAACACACACACAAAAAGGTGATTGTTGACAAAATAAACTCATCGTTCATGCGGGAATCCACATAAGTAATCAAGTTTATCATTAACCAATGAAACTGGAGAGTAAAAAAGTATCCGCAATATCGGCTAAAGCTTCAACAATAGTGAATTAAAATCCTCCAAAAAATGCCGATGATCAAGTATTAATAGGAATAAGAATAGTGTCTCGTGACTTTACATTGTTATATACCCTATAAACCTACTGGCAACTCCATACTGACCTATTAAAAGCAGCTACATGAACAAACTGTGTACAAAGGGACAACTATTAAAAGGACAACCTGGTTATTGGGAGGAACGAGGCCCTGGAGGTGAGGCCCATCCTGTTAGGAGGGTTATTTCTTCTTCATACATAGGAGAGGAAATCACTTTTCACATGTAAAACCCGTCCTTAATGCAACCTTTGAGCTGCGCAATGCCGAGGAGCAGGGGGTCTTCGACTGCTCTCTCCGGTGTACAAACTCACACAATCCAACACACACACACACACACACACACACACACACACACACACACACACACACACACACACACACGGGGCGAAGCTCGGGGGCTCTCGGTGCCGGCTCCCTCTGGAGATAGGGGGGTGTGTGTACAAATCACATCACTAGGGATTAGGCTAACGGCACAGTCTCTGGTACACCGTAAACATCTGCCAAATGTGGAACTATTTTTCCTCCCTCCAGAGTCGACTCCATACGGGATCCCGCCATTGTGCAGTCGGGGCTGCATGCGTTTCCAAAACTGCTCAGTTCCCCCCCCCCGGTTTTATCTGCCCTTTCCCTCAAATGAAACGCTTAAGAAGTGGGAGACTAACTAAGGCAAGGGGAGACAGAGAGAGGGAGAGAGAGAGGGAGACAGAGAGGCCTTTTTCTGACAGTGGCTTTTGTGTCTCTCTGAACAGGATTTGTCACGAGGCTTTAAAAGAGATTTCAGCCGGGTAAATATGGCAGTTTTGACAGAAAGGGAGAGAGATGATGGTCACTTTAGACGTTTCTCGAGAAGGTAAAAAAAAAAAAGCATTTAAATATGCGGTGGCAATGCTGGGGTTTACCGTGGCGCACAGGACCAGCTGTGTATTCATGATGTTTCAATAGAGCCAGGATACACCGTCCAAATAACTTAGAATTAGCAAATGAATGAAAAAAAAAAAAAAAAAGAGTGAATTCACGCTGAAGTAAGCAGGTGTGACAAATTCATTGAGCTGCATTTGAAATGCTGCCATGTTTAGCCACCAGAACCTCCGCCTGTGACGGAAGTGGAGTTTGGCTTAAAAATAAATAAATAAAAAGGTAGTCAAACTGTGTATGCAACCAATAAACAGGCTCCGTTTGTTTAGCTTAATCTGAAAGTTTCCCCTTGATGGAGATTATGTTCCCGTGAGTGTGTGTGTGACTACGTACGTCTTCACGGGTAGCCTTGATCTATGCAGAGCGCTCACACATAGCTAAATGAATCTATCGGTGCATGGTAACACACACACACACACACACTCACTCAGGCAGGTGGCGGAAACCCCCGTCACAGCGGCAGCAGCCCTCTCAAGGGAGAGCAAACCCGGCCGGGTCCAATATTCTTTTCAAAGCCTTTTATCGAGCAGTTTACAAGTTATGAATGAATATGTTTTATTTGGGGAAACACGGTATTGACAGCCACCTATCAATAGTAATGTGACTATTGTCAAGGGTCTGTCAATATTAATGTAATTATGATGTAGAGGGATCAGAGGGATGCGAGAGTCGGGGGCCAAGTAACATCTCCTGCCCGCTGCCATATCAATAGCTGGGATTGCTATTGACGGCTTCCCTTCAGACTCGCAGCACTTGCCAAATACATAACAAGCGGACACTTCAGTCAATGCCAGGCTGCCTATAAAAATTAAGCATTTGAATTTACAGGGCTCCGACCGCGGACGGCTGGAAATCCATGTTCCTTATGTAATGGCCAAAAGTCACAGTCGATGTCAGTGTTTGCAGAGCGCGGCGGCGTGGCGCCCGATGGAGGGGGCCGCCGCGCGCAGCAGACGGGGCTCTTCCCCCGCAACCGCGCACACATCATGCGATTTATTGACTTGATAATTGTCCCGTGGGTCAGACGACAAACCGACACGGGGACAGAAAAGGCCGCCTCGGCAAAACGACAACCGGTCGCTGGACACCAACAGAAAATCTTTCTTTTTTTTTTTTGTTTAAGAACTGTAGAATAATAAAAGGGTATTTTGATTCAGGTTGGATGGGTTTTCTTTTTCTTCTCTACCTCTTCCCTTAGTCGGTGCATCTTGTTGTCAGAACAAAGATAGCACACTGACTCAGGGCTGGCGGCCATAGCTTGCAGACAACAACAACAACAACGCCGACGCCGACGACATCCAATCTACGAGGGAACACACCCGAACACCGCCTGGAGGCAAAAGAAGGGGGCCACGACCAGCGAGGCGAAGGAGAGACGAGGCAACAAAAGCGCACGGCGCGTCGGGCTGAAGCCTCGCAGCTGCACCGGGTCCTCTGGAAAACAGACAATGGGCTGTAATGACAGGAAGACGGACAAAAGAGACACACACGCGTCAGGGCGTCGCGCTGCGAAACCCCCTCCGCCACGAGCTCTCAACTACTGTCTGCTGATACAGTGAAGAGGGGGGGGGGGGGTGGGGCAAAGAAAGCTAAAAGGAGAAGAAAAAGGAAGGAGGGGGTAAAAGAGATAAGCACCGACCTCCCCCTCGGAGACGACCTTGGGACTGACGCTCACAATAAAAATAAAAAAAAGGAGGAGGGAACATTCCTGCGGCGTCCGCGGCCCCTCCGAGGTGCGGGCGCCCGGTGAGCAGCCCGTAGAGACAGGAAGGCTGCGCTTTCTTCTTGACCTTGGCTTTGGTGTCCAGGGAGGGGACGAGGGGGTTTAGTGTAAGGGGACTAAAGACCGAGGGATGCAGGGGGGGGGCTGTCATTCCACGCCGTTTGGACGCCGTGTGGCGAGGTCGCCATCAAGGCGTGGGGCTGAAATGCCTCTGCACACTGCTGTGGTTGTTAGTATGATATAGTTGCTGCGTGAACGTTGACTCGTAGCAGGAAAACAAGGCTCTGAATTTGGCGGATTACAAACTTTACTTTTTTTCTTGTGTTGCTCATGTAAATTAATTTGCGTAAAAGCTCTGGTGAATAGAAGCTATTTCTCAGAGCACTGCGGTCTCACCGCCCCCCCCCGCCCACTCTCTCCCCCTCCCTCCCTTTATTGCCCTCCTTTCGCCAGGAACGAGTGCAGGCCTATTAGCCGCGGCCTTCTAATGTCCTCGCTGTGAAAACGGATGAGAATGTCAGATTTAGAACTTTTAAAGAGAGTGATGTCATACAGCAGACCACAGGCATTACGGGGACGCTAAGATTGCCCAGGCGGTCCCCAGACTAATTGTTATGAGTCTGTTTCATGAAAAATGAATGGCGTTCAAATGCGGAGAGGGGTCTTCAGGCTGTGTGGGTGTGCGTGTGTGTGTGTGCGTGCCGCGCACTAATGCTTTATCAAGGCGCTCCCCTTTTTTGTAATCACCCAAGACTCCTCGGGGGTGAGGGCCGAGTTAATGCCTGAACACAAGGAAAATACACATCAGTCGGAACAGCTCGTCCGGCATAGGGGGAAATCTGCTCTGCTTAATCTGGTTTGCTCAGAAGGTAAATTATTTAAGAGAATTAATTGATTTCATGAGTAGAAAGGTTGAGTATGCTGGGGCTGTGTGAGTAATAAGTACAGGCATTTGTTAACAAAAAAAATAAATAAATTAAAAAGTAATAAAAGATTCAAAGGGCAGAGGCACAATGACTGCGAAAGAAAAAGTAGAACAGCTAATAAATGAGAAGTGAAGTGTCTTTCTTCGGAGTCACGGAGAGCTCTGTGGCCTCACCTCACGCAAATGAAACACATTTAGTCATTTTCTGTTAAATTTGTGTAACAATTAAATTGAGTGTTTGGGGGAGGGGGGATTCTAACAGAGGTGAAGCCCACTGCAGGAGGACCCACTGTACAGACCCTTCTTTTAGGAACCTCTCTGTTATATATACACACATGGCTGAATTTGGAGAATGGGATCGATGCCTCTGCAAACTGTACCTGTGTCATCTCAACATATTATAGGCAACTTGGCAACATTGCCAGCCAAAATATACACACACAAGTGCAGGTGCACTGTAAATATGAACAATACTGATACTTGGAGATAATATGTTATTGTATAGAGCTAAATGTAACTATTTGAGTACACTGCAACGGTCTGGCATTTCCTATAGGTCTGATAAGCATTGGTTCTAGAGCAGGACAGATCATTTTGGAGCTTATAAAATGGAAATAATCCAAATAAAATCCTATAACTTGTTGGTCGGAAGCAGAGATGACCGTTACATGTGCCATCATAACGGTTTTTGTTCCCTTCAAGGACTAAAACAATGAAGTTAATTCTGGAGGGTGGAATTCTTTCCGAATGAGTGCACAAATATCCCCTCCTGCCTTCATCACTTCCCTTCATCTTTTAAACTGCATAAAATGACCTCATGACCGAGTGACATCACAGCGCAATTTCACTTCAGCGATTCCCTCAGAAACACCCTCATTATACAAAGTGTTCAGCTCTGGAGCCAAATGACTATACTTTAATCCATGCTCCTCATTATGACATTGTTTCTTAATTATTTTATTTTTTAAAGCCAATGCCCATCAGTCGTTAACAACAACAAAACTCAAATCTGCTCCATTTTGATAAGGAGGCCAAAGCCTCATGTGATAATCACAGAGGGGATTAGGTTTGGGGCGGAGGGTGCAAGTGCAGTCAAAGCCAGTGGAAAGGAGAGAGATAAAGTAATGATTAGGATGAGAGAAGTGAGTAACGTTAGTCTCTTGGAAATCAATAACATCAACTTTACCTTGATTTGCAGGGTGGAAGGTTTTGATCTCTGCCACTGATTATTTATTTAGTGGAATAATAAAATAACGTGCAGAGCAGTAAGACGCAATATTCACGGCTGCAGGTTGCAAATATACCAACCTGACTAATGATGAAAACCTCTTTATAATAGTTGTATTTACTACACACATCCATATCGATTTGATTTTTAAAGCAAATTTGCAGGTGATGGGGGACAAATATAAGCTCCGGAGACACATGACAGACAGTAGACAACAACGAGGTGATATTATTCCACGAGTCTTTAAAATGAAGAGGTGGCGCATTTAAGCTTTCCTGGGGGAATAACAGGATGTGTAAGATACATTATTCACGCCTTAATGTTCGCCAGACAACGCAAAGAAGTTATATTTACCCATTTGTGTTCAATGCCAATCCTTCCTGATCAGACGAAAACACCCCGCATATCCGGGTTGTGCGGATATGCCCCGCCTTCTCTGGAAAACCCACCAATGGTCTGCAGCTACGTCACGATTAAGAAGCCCATATGGTGCAGATGAGCCAATCAGATCACACAGCGCCATCGTAGCGGCAAACGGCATGGTGAAGCGGTGAAGCGTCGGTCAGAAATAACTCATGATTCGTTGTACTAACGTTTCATAGCGACCAAGTCGTAGGTAAAGACACGGTAATTCACATAGATTATCACAGATAATGTCACACATGCGGTTAAAATGTCGCGCATTGTCTTGGTTCAAGTTACTCAACTGTGGCAAATGAACCTATATGATAAAGCTGTGCACAAACTCCAGTTTTTTCGAGCCATGCAAACAATTTAGCATAATCGAAAGGACAACATAACGAGGGTCGGGATATCCCGAGCCTGCCCTCTCCCTCCACTGAGCGGATGATGGTTACATCCGGGATCCTGGGATGGAGACAAACGACATTAAACAGCTTGTACAAGCACGAGCAGAGGACCTGCAACAGGTGAGTTGGTTTCTTTCTACCTGGGTTACTTCCCAGCCTGTATCACTGCAGCTTGTATTCTTGGCTCAAGTGAACTATGGTTTGAAAAAAAAATGGTCTCCACAGGAAGTGCACGTTTCTTCTTGCATCTGTTGTCATTAGCTCGTCATCCCTCCCAATAAAAATCAAAGAGCATCCTGTCCCGACCGTGACTCGGGATGAGCAGATGACCTCTGTCCCGTCGGACAAATGACAGGAGGAAGCGCAGGGGCGCTTTCATAAAGCCGCAGCACTTGTAACAGGTGGCAAATTGCATTATGTTTCCATCTGAGCGGCAGGGATCAGGAACACGGATCCACATTCATATTTTTAAAAAAAAAGCGAGGTTTCTAATCATCCGGATTGTCATGTGACGTCGTTTAGCTGCAGAATGTAGCCTGCGTGAGCCGGGCTGTGCATCAAAGCAAGTGTAACAAGGTTTCGGAGATGGCTTTCGGTCAGCCGGGCCCCAGTCGCGGGCCGGCGTAACAAGGTTATGTGTTTGGAACTCAGGAGCTCCCCGATGCTAAAGGATGATGTGGACAATTAATCAGAAAGCTTGTCCATTGAAAACGCACAGCCCATTCATCCATGAACCCGTTGTCCGTTTATGATGTTTCCTAACATGTTAAAACAACCTCCCGATTATAGAATTCGCATGAAGCATTTCTACGCTCATGCTTCACGGCAGTGATCAGTGTGAGGGGCCGAGCTGGAAGGCACGAGGAGCCTCAGGTGGAATTTCAAAAGGAGGGTTTTTAATCACATAAACATTTAGCAATCAATTAACATGATGTGTGGAAGAGAATTCTGGGCCCACAAAAGAACCCACCAGGGGCTGTGCTATGCTAAGTTAGCGTAAACCAAATAAAATCGAATATACCAACGAGAAACATATGATACACAACTAAATTCATTAAATCAACAAAAGAAAACGGTTACCAATAAAAATATTTTAGCAATTAGCTGAAAAAAAGCACCAATCAAGAAGCAACCTATGAAACCAGTGAGCCGTGATGCTGCAGGTGTGGCCCCCGGTGGCTTTCACATCTTTTATAACCCAAAATGCCGCGGTCATACATAACAGAGGTATTTTCTGTTTCACACCCATATATGCAGTATCAACCCTTGAATGCTACTTTGTGACTACAATGTTTGGTGAAGTCACATCGGTGTCGTATTGTGCACCAGAGGACCATGGTGACTTTTTTTTGGCTTTAGGGGACGGACGTTTCATGAACACAGACGTACAGCCGCTCCTCATCCTGAAATGCAGCGGCACTCCCTTTTTTTAATCATTGTATGTGTAACCAGCCTCCACAATCCCTTCAAGAAACAAGTGTTTTAGTCGTTGAACAAAAAAGGTGCGATACCCTGAAAGACTGCACCGAAGGAGTGTGAGGATTTGATACATGATATCGTCGGTGGAGCAAGTTCAGGTGACCTTTTTCTTTTCTAAAGCATTAAATGTAAACCGAGAACGGGCTTTCTTCCAGACACAACGCTGCAACAGTCAGGAAATGACATCTTTCTGAGGTCGCTGTGACCCCTAATAAACCAAACCATGACTAGAGCAGGTGAATATGTTCCACAAGAGGCAACGGAGCGGCTGTTCGTGTGATGAGGGACCGTCGTCTGTTTTGATATCCTGCATGTTGTACACCGCTTCCCTCAAAGGCGACGTGTTCGTTTTATTTATTTTTTTTAGGCTGAGCACATTTGCCCATCACCACACTTTCTCCCCGTCGTGGTCAGATGTGTGTTTTTGTCACAAACTATTGATTTTCCCCTCTCCTCGTGTGGGACTCTCCTAAAGACACAAGAGTTTGATGAAGAAGAAATAAAAATCCAAGATAAAATGTTGTTATTTTGTTACCCTGCTTGTCTGGGAGCTTTCATGCCTCCCTGGCGAGGCCGTCGTCGTCGTCGGAGGCGTGTAGTGCTTGTTTTTCTGTGTGTCAAAGTGAGAGCTGACTTCACTTTGACATTTGATGACTCTTTGGGAAATTATGCATCTCACTTCTGTCAACTTGAAAAAAAAACAGATTTGCCAAGAGGGTGTAGTTACATTTAGAGATCAGAGGAGATGGCAAACTCTCTTTCTCTTAGCCTTAGAGAAGAACATGTTTCTAAGTCTAAAGAAACTACGTTCATATTGTAACTGATTAGCTACGAAAACACCCGCCATGGCAATAGTAGTAAAACATACCGTGCAGTTTGCCGCCGCTGACCTCCAGAATGATCAGGGGAAACGACCCCCCCCCCCCCCCCCCCCCCCCACACACACACAGGCTAAGTTAGGCAGTTTTGGATGATGGATGGATAGAAAAGCATATGTCAATAGGATGACACGTCTGCTCATACACCAAATCTATATGAAAACATCAAGCGGGCATTAAAACGGATGGATTTGTACAACCGAGAGAAAACGATGAATAAAAAAAGAGACGTCTTTTCCTTTTCTTTGTTCACACATCTCAAAGTTTTCATGTGCTTAAGAGTTGAGTACATGAAAATCCCTAATTTTTTTTAATACAAAGAAGGATAAGCATAGAATAATAACGTAGAAGAGCAACTGGGACAAGGATGGACAACAGTTTTTCTTTTTCTTTTTCTTTTTTTACTAGCAGAAATTCTTTACTGAGACAGAAATCTGTGTGCAAAAATGCTCCTTTCATCATCACCGCTTGGTGTGGTGACTTTAAGGTATTGTTCCATTTCAGTTCTGGCCGGGTCTCCATCAATATTGGCTCTTCTGAGTGGAGTTTGAACACTGAAAAGTAAATTATGGCCTTTTACCCATCAAAGTACTTATCTGCTATTACGGAGAAGGTCAGAGGGATGTGCCTTTGTGCGCTCTCTGCGCCGGTCAGGAAGATCATTGAAATACAATGCTTTGCATTTCTTAGTTTTTTTTTTTTCTTCCATTTTTAACTTTTGAATCCGCACGACATTCTTTTAGCAACACAACATTAAATAACACAATCTCCGCGGTTCCTCCTCCATACGCACGGCTCAAGTGCCTTTACATTCACTAATATCTATTCTTTGTTGTTGTTGCAAGCTGCAGTGCAAAAAGACATGTGTACTGAACAATGGCGATGGCCTTGATCAGTTCTCACATGTTATTATCAGCGATTTGAATTGGAGGATCGTTTATTAAGCGCTCTTGCGGATGCTAAAGAAATACCGTTAAAGAAGGAATAGTTAAAGGAAAAACGATGTAAACGAGTCCTTTGGTTCATTTAATTGCACCGTTTTGTTATTGTTTGTGACGGCTGCAGCCTCACTTGACCGTCAAGGAGACACCGTGTGTCCGAGCTGTCCATCCGTCTTCCTCGCTTTTTAGAATCTCCATTTTCACCCGTCTTAAACGATGCTCTCACTGTCTGTTACTGTGTGTGTTTGCGGGGTCTAGATTGGTAAACAAATACAAACGAATGGACTGTTTCACTCAACAGTCTATTAGGACAGCCGGGGGACAACAGTGTGTTTCTGCTCTGATGTCCATAATGTGAAATCCAATCAAATGAAGAGCATTTAGAGCTACTTATGGACCGTTCCACCATGTAAACGATGCAATGAGCTCCGTAATAGGAGCTTGGCTAACGTCTGATTGAATCGTAGTGTATGGTCTTGTTGATGCACAATAGGGTCGAACTGTAATGGACACTAAACAGAGTTTGTTTCGTGGTCATAATGTCATGAAATCCAAGGCTTGCGTTCTCCTTTCTAGACTCCGGCGATTTGCCTGTTGTTCGTTTGTCATCCATCGGCGGACGGATGTAGCTGCATTCAGTATAAACCTGAATTAACGGGTACTTTCTCAATAGGTCTAAATATCTATTTTAACCCGTGGTTACGGGGCAGTATCGCCCGTACCCGTAGCTTCAGATCAGTTCGGAGGTCATTGCAGAATCACCTTAAAATACATTCAATCTCTCCTCTTTGGATGTGACGCTACTGACTCGATCAAGCCCATCAGTGTTGTGGGTGAAAACTACATCCAGAGTGATTTCTGTGAGCTTCCTTCCATCCTGAAGTGTAGTTTTCATTGACACGGCTCACTATGGACACATCTGTGTTTTTCCCAGTTGCAGCAGGACTCTGAGAATAATAACTTTTTATTAGGTAGCCCTCTAAACTGTGGGGGGGGGGGGGGGGGAAGAAAAAAAAAAAAACATGGAAAATGCTGAACTTTAATTCTGTTGAAAATAAAAAGCATTGTGTGAGCCCAAAGATTTTGGAAAGTTCTGGGGACCTTCCTCATAGTCATTTCCTTCCAGTCATCTGGTTTATTCCCCCGTGTTGGACAGCTTTTGGGCACCTTAAGGATAAGTAATCATGTAATGCAATAAAATTGTCACTTTATTGATCTCGGTAGTAATATTTTTTCCCCCGTACGTCATTCAAGGCAGGTCATGGGCGCGCGGGCAGTTACAGAACAACTTCTGGAGCAACTCTTGTTGGCCAGATGGTGGTCTCAGAAAGGCCACTTGCCTTTTTATAAGACTCATATTAGGAAATCATCCATGCTCAGAGTTAATATGTTGTTGCATGTGGTCATATTTTATAACAGCGGTAAGACGGTACATTGGTTTGTAGTCCTTTTTTCCATATTTTTTTCTAAATCTATCAGTGCATGTTTGCCTGTTGGGTAGATTTTTTTTTAATTCGCAGAGTTTAGCTCCAGGGCAGTACGGTGGTGGGGGGGGACTGTGAGGGATCAGAGTAGATCAGAACAGATCAGTAGGGATCATTTAGGATCACTCGCCCGCTCGTCATCTCACCATTCCCACACCGTCCTCAAATTGTTACCATGCCGGCATATTTAAAACGCCCGCGTGAAGGTATTCCATTTAGTGAGCTTTCCTTGTTTGTGAGCGATCCTCATTTCTCAAGAAGCCCAATTTGTTTCGTCTTATTAAACAAATGGGTCATAACAAGCGACGACAACAACGTTGCCTTACTGAATGCTGGGAATGTCTCCAGCTGTGACGAGAGTCTCTCCAGTTTTTTGGTGAACTAAGTGACTATTTATGACCCCCATAAACCACAGAACAGGGGCTATTAGAATGCTCAGGAACCAGATGATAAAATTGGTCTGATGACTTAATCCCTGCTCGTGAGAACCTCCTCCTTCCTGTCGAGTGGAGCACCCGTCTGTAGCAGCGCCCTTCACACCCATTTCAACCAAACGGCACATTAAAGGAACAAGTCACCAATGCATTTATACCCTTGTTTTTCCCCCCTCAGGAAGATCCTAATGTTATTGATAACGGAAGAAGAACAGAATTCGGCTGGCCGCCTTGTTCATGCCTTGAGCGCAAGAAGCGTGAAGAAGGAAAAAACGAGTTGCTCCAAACCGGCCCGAGCCCGGGGAGCGCTCCGCTCCAGTCGATGAGACGAGGTGGAAACTCAATTCAGGTCTGCATAAAAAAACAAGTCTCTGAACTGTGTGACCTTCATCAACCCCCCCCCCCCCCCTCTATCGCGCACATCCACATCTGCTTGTGTAGCAGCTGGGAGGGAGGGAGGGAGAGAGGGAGCAGGGGAGGTCAGGGGGTGACGATGGTTGACTATGCTAATGCTGTTGTTAATGACTTTGCCGTGAGTGATAATTGATCGTCTTCATTACCATATTAACTTCTCTAACCCCCACCCTTACCGGTGCCCCCCACTCCCACCCTAACCCGCCAGCCTCCCTCTATGCAATAATGGATCCCCCCCCCTGTTTGAGCCTTCAAATGATGAACTAATTAGCTTAATTAAAATCAATAGAGGTGCCAATACCGGGTTAGACAGCTCAGGGATGCCGTCTCTATCTGCAGGGAGAGGAATTTATCCCGAAAGAGGTGGTGAGAGAGGACGGCTGGCAGGGGGGGGGTAAGAGGAGTAGGGCGTAAAAAACAGGAAGGCCGGGAAAAGGTGAGAACGCGGGAGTAGGACAAGACGGACGGGCAGAGAAAAGAGGAAGCAGTTATTTGAAAGGAGAGCCTGACAAACCAAATAAGGCGGAGACGGATGGATACGGACAAACGGACAAAGAAGTGGGACCACGCGGGAGTCGCAGCTTTAAAAAAAACGGGTAAAATGTAAAAATGAGTGGACAAGGGTGAGGACAAGAAGGCGTATGAGAGAAATCTGCCAGAAAAGGAGGCAGCCACAGAGGGGGGAGACTAAACGAGAGAGAGAGAGAGAGAGAGAGAGAGAGAGGGCAAAAGAGGTTCCTAATGCTGATTTATGAGGGCTTGACGGTCGTTAGCTGCAATAAATGGCTTGTAGGAGTGGCTGCAGCATTACTCCCTGTACAGGATACTAAGTGCATTGTAAGGTCAGCCATAAGGCCAAACTTGCATGTCGCGCTCTGCCCTTGTAAACCTTTGTTAATATATCAGCCCGAGCTGTAACCGGTCCATCTGATACCCCGGATGGCTGCGAAATCCTGTACGCTCATTATTTGATTTCGCTTCGGTTTTGGGAAACTACACAAATGTTGTTTTCGAAATCGGCGGACAAAACTCAACATAGATGTGTCCCCCCCCCCCCCCCCCCCCACCCCCCACAAAATTCAGTGAATTTGGTAATGGAACAATTAGTCAATTCAGTTTCCGAGCAGCTGGAAACTGATCTGGCAATGTTATTAGCACACTAATCATTTAATCACGTATAACATTAAAAAAAGCGTGAGTTCCCGGTTCAAATGTCAAGTCTTTGGTATTCTCCTGTTGGTTTTCTAATGTAATTTAAACATCGGATATGGACTTTTGGTTGCTCAAATTGAAAACGTCCCCGTGGGCACTACAGAACCGTCGTTTGAGTTTTCTGTCATTTTAGAAAACCTGTATGACGCATCGATAAACTGCAAAAATAGTATGTAGTAAAAATCCCTTCAAGCTATTAGCAGTCCTGCTCCAGACATGCTAACCCGTTAGCACGTCGTTGACTGAACCTGCACACTGACACAGCGCTGCTTCTTCCAAAGGACAGAGGGTACGTTAAAAAAAAGGGAAGTTTATTTGGCAAATGGTTTGTCTCGTCTATAAACCAGGCAGACATCTGTCACTGTGGGTGGATGAAGTAGGAAAGGGTACAATTTGGAGGAATTCCAGGAAGGATCAATTTCCGCCGTAGTCGCAGGTATTTATTGACTCCGGCTCTGATCTTCATCGGCGTGAACATGACACCGCGGTGGACGTTTTCCCTTTTATAATGCCGGCGCATTAGATGCCGAGGGGGAATATATATTTTTTTAATGAAGCCAACGTGGATTTGTATAATTATTACAATTTATTGCCATGCACAACATGCAATCAATATATGTTCATCAAAGCCACGACAACAGACATCATTTGACCTGCCTGGTCGTCACAATTTATTTTCTTCAAACTCAGCTGTTAGTTTTACTACTGTATCAACAATCACCAATTCTGGTATGGTCAAAATAAACCTTTAACCTATAGAGTTGGCTATTAAAAGAAACCGTACTCTTGAGCCCCTCAAAGGCACCAGAGCGTAGTCCCACACTATAGTGTGACAGAGACAATAAGAAATGTAAGTAAGATGTAACCAACATAACCGTCTATTGCCTATTTGATTCTGGTTTTATCAACGGTTTAACAGACCTGAATGTACGTGCTGCATTTGTTGGGAAAGGGTAGAAGGTTTAAATCAAGTCTTGCATTTCTGTTTTTAAATATGCAGACTCCCAGATTGGACAATTATTTTTAGAAGATGTTGTAAGAAACGGTCAGAATGCCAAACCAAACTTGTGTGTATGTGTGTGCATACTATACAATATCATTCCAACAAGAAAAAGCCCCTAAATACAAGGCTGCGGATGTTTGTTTGTTGTTTATCGTCATGGTTGCATCACTCTACACTTGCATCAAGCTCACGCTGGACAAGATTTAAGTCCACATTTCTAGTACGCTCACTGTAAACATGCAGCCCGTGACATACTAGGACGAGACTCTGCCGTTGTTCCTTGCGGTTCGTCATCGCCGAGAGTCGCTTTGTCTGATGTTTTTCATTCCTCGCTCTCGGTTGTGATCTGGTGACTCACACGCACACACGCAGCGCTGCTTTTTGTTTTTTTTTCCTCCTCGGTTGCTTTCGGTTGACCTAGCTCCAGACAAAAGGAATGGAAGGGGAGTGGGAAAATGGCATGACGGCGTAAATGGCCGGCTATTTTTGGATGGAAAATAAACATGGGTGGGGGCAAGTGGATGAGACGGAGCTGAGGGGAAAGGAGACGTAGGAACGCATAGGATGCGTTGGAGGAGACCAAGTGAAGTGATCGAGTTGCTTCGATGAGTTTAGTTCCTTTCTTTCTCACAGTCGAAGTACAGTGGCCTTTTGCACTTTTTTATATTATAATATAGTTGTATATGTCCTTTTTTGTGTGAAAGGCTCTGTACTGCTTGTATCGTCTCCAAACATGGTGAGAAAACTTTGCTGGAACTAAGATGTGATGCAACATCTGCATAATGCGCTCGCTTCCTCTCTCTCATGCACTCTGCTGTATTCTCAACGCCACTTTAAGAGCACATGTCCTCGCCAGTCGTTGTTGGTATTGTTTTATTTCATTTAAAATGCAGCTAATCAAAAGAAAGCATTGAATCCCAAACGGACAGTCGTATGTAAGCCCTCCGTCTAACAAATGAGAGCACCGTGGTCATAACCTTCACTGTGCTCATTATCGTAGATTGCAGGCCTTTTCATAAAGCTGAGGCCACTGGTGACGGATTACCAACGGGGTGGACACACACACACACACACGCACACGCACACACACACACACACACACACACACACACACACACACACACACACGCGCGCACACACACACCGGGATCCATAATGAGACCTTATTCCGGACACTCAACCCCGGCTGCCTTTTAAATTACACCCGCCACTCTGCCATACATACTTAATCAGCTAATGTTGTTTTATTCCTTTATTATTAATTTGCTCCCGCATCTGATTTATCTAAAGCGCCTTGCATCACACCAGTATTTTGTCTCCTCTACAGTTCAGAGAGGCGGGGGGCGGGTGGGGGGGGGCGAGGGAGTCCATGTGCTTATTCATGTACTTAGGGGATTGCATCTGTAATGAATGGACTGGCTGTTTAGGCATACACAACGCAGCCTACTACTCACCTTAATAATGTAAGCAGGTCGTAACTCCTGCTAACCCAAGGGTGTGTGAGGCATGCGTACACACACACACACACACAGTTACACACACGTTCACCGGCCGAGCCACACACGGTCTACCTGTATCGGCCGCCGAGTGCCAGGTCGTCTCACTGTCACATTGCAGCTGAATTAGGATCTGATGTTTGGTGAGTGTTGGAGAAAATTGTGACGTGTCTTTTGTGCGTTGTTATGTTCGGGGGGGGAGAAACAGACCCGCTTTGCAACGAGAGGACATACTACACATTTTTATACGCTGTTAGATTTTAAAGGCGTTATAGTATCTTATTATATTTTATCAGAAAAAACAACTAGTCGTATGTAGTCTGTTGGCCTTTATTATTATGCATAAACTATTAACTTTTAATTATTAACTATTAACACTCATAATGGACTCAATCTTTATGTCCGCCCCACGTACTCTTCTTTTGATGCTGTTGCTTGTTCTCGTGTGTAATTCGCTCACTTGCCCCACATCCTGCATTCACGTAAACACGCGGATGAGCACATACCTGTAGCGAACAGTAGCACATGCATAATTGAAACAAAGCCCATACTTAAAGCAGACACGCACACGCGCTTGCACACATGCACATATGCTGACCTGTGAGTCATTGCTGTCAGCATTGATTTCCTTTTCCCAGAATGACCCGTGTCACCACAGCGATAGAGTGGCCGATATTTCACCGGTGCAGCCGGGTCGCTCGTCGCTTTCTCGCAAAGCCGCCTTTCTCCTTTCCGAAAGTCCGACTCGTGATCTCTACCTGAACCCGCGTCCCACTTTCCCTCCTCATCTCCCTGTCCGTATCCAGCCCCTCCCCCCTTTTGTCCCTGTCTGTTTAGTTCCATTTCTCAACAGTCCCACGCAATTAAAAAGCCGGGTCCTCGTAACTTTTTAGCCCTCTTTTTGTCCTCCATTCATCTCTTTGCACAACTGACCCCAACAACTATATTTGTGACCCAAGTGGTTCACACACACACACACACACACACACACACACACACACTACAGAGAGGTACAGGCAGTGTGATGGGGGTTATCCGAGTGCAAGGAGTCGTACTGTATCTGGGAAGGAACAGAGCGCTGTGTGTGTGTTTGTGTCCGCGTGTGCACTTTTAGCTAACTAAGCCAAACTGTGTTCTGTTGCTTCAGCTCAATGTCCTTCTTTCAGATCAAGTGACATCCTGTGCTTCTATTGCGTCAAACGTATTTTTTTTTTAAATTCCCCAAGAGGACGGCCAAATTATTAAGTCATTAGAGTAATCGTATTTCAGATTTCATCTTCGATTCCTTTCCTCTATATTTGATCTTGTCAGCTTTTTGATTTGATTTTGGTGATTTGTATGCCGTTGGCCCCGTTTTGAAAATGAGCAAAGCAGAAAGTTTCTTCCTTTTTTTTTTCTTTCATCAATTGTTTATCCAGTTGCGTGCTGTTATTTAGTCTCTTGTCGTTTTTTTGTTACCAAAGTGTCTGGTTGTCAAGAGGCAAATTCCAGCAATCCGGTAAGCATCACATTGTCATAACGTTTTTAAAAATACACGTGTGTGTGTGTGTGTGAGTAAATTTCCCGTGTCATGTCTCGCCGCGGTGTCTGACTTTGATCCGAGGACCTTGTTCCCTGGATGAGCTGGTTGGACCTGCGTCTCCCGTCCCACAAAGGTACAGATAGATAGACATAGTCAGCACGTCACTCTTTATTTAGATGTTTAGTTCCTGAGCTGCTTCTCTCATCAACAAGCAATTATTACCTTCGGAAAAGTTTAATAACTTGGATAACTAACAGCTTCTTCATAAGAACTTCATGAATCGACCACACGGGTCCTCTGCTGCAGAGAGAGGTAACCGTGTTGGCCTCGGGGGGGTCTGTCTCTCTGGAGGGAGTTTGGGATCCTCGGGGAGTTACTCAAACACAACTGTCCCCATGGCAATATGTAAATTCCTATATGACATATCCCACCATGCAGTGCTCCGAGGCGCCTGAATACTCGCTCTGTTTCTACTTTAGACCTCTCTGGAAAAAGACAGATTCCTATTTTAAGTTTCCCACGTTGTGACAACACTAATGCAAGAAGCATTTTCTGAATGTGAATCGGCCTGCTCATACATTTGTACCTTTTCTAGACTTTGCATGCTGGACACGTGGACTCACCAGACCGTTGTTTGCTGAAGCTTAAGTCGCACAGTGTCAAATCACGCTCACCCTGTTCTTGTCAGTCAAAACCAGCCTGCAAATAAAACATTAAGTTCAATGTAAATTGACGGTTTCAATACTACTTCCTAACATACACTTACGTGAATATACGCTGTCAGGACAAGAGAACAAATGCCATATCCCTAAAGTCCCCCCTTGTAATGTTTAGTGTGATTTCACAAAATGATGTGAAACATAATGAAATTGCCGTCCATTTCTTTAATTTTTTTTTCAAAAAGCTGTCATATGAAAACTAAGTACACTTCCAAATACGGTAGAAAGTAACCTGACAGTAGTTTGACAGCCTGCAGTGCAGCCAATTAAAGCACCAAGCAAAGCAGGAAAAGGTGGCGTGGCACAACGGGGGCACACATGAGTTTGTGGCTGCACAGGGTTTCTTTGCCGTTCCTGCGAAAAGGCACTGAGGGGCCATGATGTATCCTCATCCAGCGCGCTTGCTGTCAGAGGCGCGGGGATTTGGATCACACCTTGAGCGTTTTAAATGGCTGCACATATAACAAGAAAAATGGAAAAAATGAAATGAGTAAATCAGGTCTCATGAAATGAGATGACAGGCAGGTTGAAACAGTGGGTGAGTGTGTGTGTGTGTGTGTGTGTGTGTGTGTGTGTGTGTGTGTTTCTTGCCACCAGCGTCAACATTAAACACATCAGATTGAAGCCACCCCCCAGGGTAGCATCACTCAGCCAGGTGTCTGCGTGTGCGTGTGCATGTACATGTGTGCGTGTACATGGTGAAACCCAAGTCTTTTATCTACTTTCCCATTTGCTCAGTTTTTTTGTTTATCTACAGCTTTATTTATATATTTCAACTGAAATGGTGTACCGAGACACGCGCACACACACATTGATCTATCAATGTATTGATGTGTGCGTGGGTGTCAGTTTTTTTTTTTATTCCCATCTCCCTCCAATTTTTTAATTATTTTCCCTCCGTATAATCTCCTGCAGAGTTTTTACTCTAGAGTTAACTTGAGTGCTGTTTTCTTTTGCCAAAAGCAGTCAAATGCTCAAAGTTAGTTAGGTTGAAAAAAAAAATTAAATAAAGCTTTGACAGAATATCCTGATTCTCATTTGGGAGCTTAACTCCGACAGTATCCCTCAGCGTAACTGTTCTAATTCAACTCCAAACTTTTCTTTGTTATTGAAAGTTATACGGTATTTAAACTGTGCAGTTCATTATTGTCAAGTTATTTTTTTTCCTCATGGCTTTGCTTGTTTTTCTTTTGTCCAGCTGTTTGTCTGACAGTCTCCAGACTCTTTCCTACCATTACAGTAGTGGATGCACATCACTTTCTATGTGTTTCCCACCCCCCCCTCTCTCTCTCTCTTTCTCTCCCTCCCTCTCTCTCTCTTTCTTTCCCACTTTTCTCTCAGGACGTGTGGAGGATATGTCTCTTTTTCTCCATATTGACTTTCCCAGGTCAGGCTCCTCTTCTCCTATTAGGCCAAGCTAACTGATCAATACTCAGGCGTGGTGGGCTGCCGCGTGGACATGCAGACAGCCGTACGTAGCGGGCCGTGCTCGGGCCAATTGCCGCGCTCATTAACACTCGGATCTACCTAATGGCACACGCTCATCAATGGAGTTATATGTCAAATGAATAATGATACGACTGACTGTGTGCTACTTCTCACATTCCTGTAACGTAGTATCAGAGGATGCTAAACTGAACACCGCAAATTCCCAAATCGATTAGCGAATCAATTAGTAAATTAGTAAGTCTTCCTCCAGTTGGTGTCTTCTCTGTCAAATCCGAGGCTACAACGAACGCCCCGCGCCCCCCCCCCCCTCCTCTCCTCTCAAACCTTCTCCTCCCCTGCTGGTTTCCCAGCTGGTGAATTGTGACATCTGCAGTGCTGCATGGATAAGCAGCTGCCACAGACGGAGGGAGGGAGGCAGGGAGGGGAGAGGGGGAGGTAGGGCAATGCAGGAGGGAGGTAAAGAGGGAGGGATTAAGGGGCACCAGGAGGCAGCAACAGTTAGTTGTATAGCTGGGGCGAGACAGGAGTGTGTGTGCGTGTGCTTGTGAACGCACTGTACGTCCATGTAACCGTGTGTGTGTGTGTGTGTGTGTGTGTGTGTGTGTGGGGCAACGTGCCAGGCGGTGCCATCTGGCTGCTTGACAGCGCTCTCCTCATTAACAGGGAGGTTAATTGCTGTGGCAGCACCCAGGCTGTGTCAAACATCCCCCTGGGGACGGGGAGGCAACTTACCGTCTTTGTGTTTGTGTACGCGCATGCACGACTGTGTGTGTTTAAGCACACAATATGGCACTGGAGCTCTTAAAACCGGCAACATAACGCTGCTGTATATTGGCCCTGGCCAGCGTAGGGTACCTGTATCCTGTGTGAGTGTGAGCGCCTACGTGCATTTATGTGTGTGTGTGTGTGTGTGCGCTTGTCCGTGTATGCCAGGCTACATGCATGTTTATATTATTCTTATGAATTATGTCTTGTTGCTGTAATGATGTAGAAAGAATTGGGTTTACAGGAGCCAATGTCTGTGGCCCTGAGGGCAACACACACACAGCAGCTCACACAAACACACAACACACACACACACACTCTCACACACGGGGCAGGGGGAAGGAGTGGCAATTTGCATGTTATTACTGCATATTCATGACTAATTTTGTTAGCCTTGCCTAATCGGCCTGAGTGACAGCTTGAGATATCGAGAGCCTGCTTTAATATCACACACACACACACACACACACACACACACACACACACACACCTCAGTCACATTCACTCGCCCTGCTCTCTTTGTCCACACAGTAATCATAACAACACTTAGGGCTCTTAGTAGGAATTCCCTTTGGTTCATCCTTTGGTTTCACACTGTTTCATTTGTTTAGCACAACTGCTTTATTGTACACAACAATATAGTAAATCATGAAGCCTAATTTGTTACGTACATAATAATGAATCCTGAAATGTGCATACATACATACATCACATGCAGGGAGTTAATACATTTGCATTCAGACTTGTTGCAGGTCAGAATGTGTTGTATATGTGTTTTTGTATTTGTGTTCATAAAAGTTAAATTTAAAAACTACGAGACAGTCCATCTCTGTTGTAATGAACCCGTTTTTCTCCATTAATGGGGTAGAAAATATTATTATATATATATATTTTTTTAATCTTTGTTGGCTACATGTTATTTCAGTCTGTTTGTTCTTGTGTGTTTAAAAAAAAAAAAGAATACTGACCAGGACAAAATGAGACTCCTAATCTCAGCTACGACCGTACACACACACACACACACACACACACACACACACACACACACACACACAGCGCTCTAAACCCACCACCCTGCAAATAGGGAGGAAATGGACTGCAGTTACTTTTCCTTCAAAAAGTTCTTATGATTTTCAACTTCAATTTTAGACCATACATCTCTGAAAAATGATCCATAAATTTACTTTACTAGGCTTCTGCATTCCATCGAACCAGTGCTAAAATAATACTTTCATTCTTTGTAAAAGTTTAGATTGATATTTGTGCATTTATTTAGGGAGAAATCATCTATGTGTACGCATTCATATTCGCATAAAGGCTTCTGTGTATAGTTAGTAGTACACCCATTTGTACATTCTTTTTTTTAATAGCTTTCTCAGTGAAATGCTCAACAAAGTGGTAATTCACAACAAAGAAACAGTGTAGTTTGGAATGAAAATATCAAGTGAATTGACAGAACAGCAGCACGCACTCTTCCCCGTTCCCTTCTAGACACAGAAACAGACTGTAATCTAAAGTCAGTTTGTTCGCTCTCCTCTGTGGCTTTTACTCCATTTGACTGAAAAGTTTTTTCTTTTTTTTTCTTTTCCTGAAGCGAAAGATTTAACTCTCGGCGCTCTCGATCCACTCACATGTCACTTTTGTCAAATCTTGCCTTTCCTTCCCCGCTTGGTGCGAACGCGTAGACACGCTTGATCAAATGTGAGTTTACCATTTTTAATCTGCGCAAAGTTTCTTCAGAATAACTCCTCTCATGAGGCTGGTAAATATAAAATTGTGTGTGTGTGTGTGTGATTTCTTTTTTTCCTGCGCTCCTTCCATCTTGGGTGTGTGACAGCTGTCACTGGTGACTCAGAAGGTGTCTGGGCAGAGTTAACATATTTTCACCGCTGGGAAAAACACACACAGACACACACACAGACACACAGACAGTCACATATATGCTCCAGTTGGTGTCACCGAGGAGAAATTTCACCAGGCTCAGCATCTCTTTACTGCTTTTGCGTTACTGTTTTTTCCTGATACACACATTACACTGGATGCACACGGCACATTGCTTATATATTTATTATTATTTTATTTTTGAGAGCATTTAAAAAGAAACTTTCATCAAGGTTCTCCAGGTTTTAGTTGAGTGTCTCATGCTGAGCCATTTGATGGCCAAATGCTGTGTATGAATGTTATTGGAATGGTGACCAATTTATACCTGTTCTTTGGTGATTTAATGGGCCTTGTATCCTTCTCTCCCTCATTTTTTGTCCCTCTTTCTGCTTTAGTTTTGGTTCCCCCAGTCCAGATCCCATCGGAGTGGGAAGACCTGGAAATCCAGTTGCAAGCCAAGGAAACGGTAATCTCTGATCTGGAGAGGAAGCCCAGAGACGTTTTCCAACAGAAACAAAAGGTAATCCAAGTGGATTTGTTCTGTTTTTAGTTTATACCAAATATAAACTAAAAGGATCGCTCCAAAAAAATGTCACCCAGATATTGTCCAGCCCTCAGACTTGTGCCTCTCGGTTAAAACGATCAAACGCATTGAAAGTCTTTCCTGTGTTTTCTCGAGTTGAATTGTGAATACAGTACATTGCCTCCACACGGATGTATTTGGACTGACTTCCATTACATCAAGGTGTTCCTCAAATAGGTGAGCCTCTGACGTGAACACCAAACTAAATATTAACTTTCCGGCAGATTTTTGTCACCTCCGTCTTAACGCAATGAAATCACTTGTTGAGTGGAATTTCTCCGCGGCACGCTCGTTATAGTTTAGAAACCTGTCTGAGTGGCGTAGAAGCCTTGTTTCTATTTTATTCCTTTACGATATGGGTTTGGCAGCTGCGCTGGGAGCGCTCCATGTGCAGCCGGGTCTAACAGGAGGCCGAGGCGTGGCTGATGAATTACCGGCGTATCTCAGAGCCCCGGGTAACAAACATGGCGTCGCCGACCGGGATTAAAAGGGAGAGTTTTTTTTACGGCCTTCCCACACCTCCTTATAGGGTGTCACTAAATTATACCCACTGCTGTTTTACTGTCTTCTGTGGCTTACGGTTAAGGCGCACGTAAATACACACAGGCTTGCAGAAATGCAGACACACACACACACACACACACACACACACACAGGCGCTGGCACACGTGCATTTATGCCTGTGGTAAACCCGGGTTTGTTGGTTGTTTATGTGTGTTGGCTGGTTACTGTTTGTTTGTACTGCTTGTGAGTTGACTCATTAAATTGCATTGCTGCTAATTAGTGGTTTGTGTGATTACACAGCCTAAGAGCAACGAGCAAAGTTAGCAGAGCTTATTCTCTTAATCATATTTCCAACAAGAGCGTCGTGCATTTAACTGGTACCTCTGCAATGCAGATGCACGGCACGGACTCGCGCACACACACACACACACACACACACACGCACAGCTTTTAAAAAGATAATTCACATATAATTGCGTCTTTGTTTGTTAGCAGTGAGCCAGTTTCTGTTTTATTAAATACATTCACAGAATCCGAGACCTATGAAGCCCAATGAGAACCGTTGTAGGTCCTTAACAATGAAAACCACGCATGTAATCATGTTGTGCCTTCAGATTGGGCGGCGTGGAGGGTTTTTAAAAGCTGCACGAGTCACCAGCGCGTCCTTCAGGTAACACATGCCATTATCCGCTGCTTGACCTTGTGTCGTCCCTGTGCAGTCATACATCATATAGGGGAAAATATTATCCTAGTCTAAGACACACGCAGCTGTTTTACTTGAGTTATTATTATTTATATGTATTAATTACAAAAGGTAATATTTATAACGAGGATATTAGCAATGAATTAAAATTACGTAGAATTAAAATATTTTATTAATATTTTAATATATATTTTCAGATAATTGCATACGATGAGCGGACAATTTATCAACACTCCTGTAGCACAGCACCAAGATAATTCATGAAAACTCGCTACAAATACATGTTTTTTGTCCCAGACTGTAACCCAGGTGCTGGAGATCCAGAAAGGCGACATGAAGGAGATCGCTGAGAAAGACACTTGCATCACCAAACTGCAGGCCGACACTGAGCTGCTGCAGCAAGAGGGGGGCCGACGCAGACGCTCAGGTGGGCCCTGGCAGGTTATGAATGAGCTGCAATGGTGGAAGAAGTACTCGGATACTTTATGGAATTAAAGTATCAAATGCATTCAAAGGATCTATCACAAATGTTGTACTTAAGTACTGTATTTACAATCCGATATATCAATTCCTTACAACATCTGCCGCATGAAAATAGCAGCATGCCACTATTTGGCATGTAAAGATACAGCGGATTAATCCGAGCTTCTCTGCGCTTTGTCAGTGCACGTGAAGTCTCACAGGCTGGCTTACAATACTTATTCTGCACTCAGATTCTTACTGATATTTTATTTTGCTCATGATAGACGTATATATTCATATAAAATGTTGACCTGAAATATAGCTTGTATGGTTGTGGTTTTAAGCACTCTAACATGGAAATACTACAGTAGTATTTAGTTATGAGTTTCATGATCAGCTATTGTATGTACATGAAACATGTGATATGTAAATAAAGTGAACACATGGCTGTCTGGCATGAAGCTGCCTTACAACGACGCTTTTGCTGTTTCAGATTAGTTTAGAGATTAAGTTGGTTCATAGTCTTATTTCATAGTCTGCACAGATGTCACTGCCTGCACATCACTGCTTTTCTTTTGTCTGACTTCATCTCTCCAAGCTGAATGGGAGAGAGCGAGGGAGCTTCAGCAGGAGCCGAGGCGAAAAAGATGAGGAATGGAGGCAAAGCGAAGACGAAAGGAGGCAGAATTGTGAAAAGCAGTGTCAGGAGGCAGACGAGGCGGCTGAGAAAAGTGGAGGAGGTGAAGAAGAGGGAGGAACAACAACGGCGGGAGGGGATTGAGGAGGAGAGAGAGGCCCATACTCGAATCTATAAAAAGGGGACTGAGAAGTCTGAGGTGAGTTTACGAATGTACTCAGTGCATCTGTTGTGTCTATGCTCATCATGAACTCATCTCACACAATAACACATTCATTGCCATTGAAAAAAAGACCGGGGGAATTAAAATGTAATTTACCTGATTTCAAATTGTCTTTTGTCTTTAGAACTTTGAGTATTTCCATTTGTACTTTTTAATTCTCTTGGCCCTAATATAGTGTCAATATTTAGTCATGTTTTTATGGTTTTCTTAATTGAGTGGTTCTAGCATGTCCACATACTGCACATGTACGTGCACGCATGACACGGACTGGCAAAAAAAAAAAGAATACAACAAAACACTTCACCTTAATTCAGACCTCAGACGTTCTCTCCTCTCTTCCCCTCCACCCCCTCCCTCCTTCCTTCCATCCTGCCATCTCGCCACAACCGCTCCAAATTAATCTGCAAAATATTGATTTGAGGAGCAGGGGGGGGGGGGGGGGTGGGGGTGGAGGGTGGTGGTGTTTGGGGGCACCACGATTGCGGCCGCATATTAATACGAACGGCCCGCTCTTCGTCTCTCCTCTATACTTTAAGATCCTCATATCTTCATAATTGATTAATGTTCCTTTGTGAAGTGGGGATGAATAATACATTACTGGGCCTGCTGCACCCTCAGGCTGATGAGAAAATGTTTAATTTCAGTAAATGTAGCGCTCCCTCTCTCTTTCTCTCTCATTTTCCCTCTCCGTTTATTTGTGAGCGTTGGAGTGCGTTTGTGAGTTTTTGCTTGTGAGCTGGAGACGAGAGGAGTGTTGTGTTGTCGATTTAGCTTTTCTCGTGTTTATGTTCGCCGTCACGAGCAAAAAGGCAGCATCTGCGTTTGCAAACGCGAATGAATAAATTGGCGACACGAGCTCCGTATTGTTCCATTAACTGATAAAACCGCAAGAGCTGTGTCGCTTTACAAGCCGTCCGCCATGAGGGAAAACAATTTGTGGTGCGTGTTGTGAACATCCGCTGCCACATTATCCATCCGCCATCAGTGAAAGCGTGCCGATGTGCCACAAACCCACCTGACGGGGGGGCGGCGGGCAGGCAAGTGGCCTCTTCAGCGGCCTGCAAAGGTGCCAGGAGGGTGACATATGTCACTTGCTGTGTGACTGGCGCAGCCTGACTCGGCTCGGCTCTGCTCATCTGGCTAACGATGCTAATTATGCTAAACAGAGGACTAATGATGATGATGATTAGGGATTTAGGAGCTACAGCATGGCGCGCTCGGCATTTGTGTGTTGGTGGGGGGGGGGGTGATGACTGATGGTGAGCATCTGTGTGCAGAACGCACACACGCATGCACAAACAAAGGTCTCACTTCATGCCTACTTAGCTCTGCTTCGTTTTCATTTGAACTTGTGCCAGTGATGAATGGGAATCTATACACAGGCACAGCTTCATACATACACTCGTGGGCTAATTGAATAAATAATTCTTATCCGTTAACAAGCATCCTTATTAGTTATGCTAATCAGCCCGGATAACCCAATTAACCCCATAGAGTGAGCCTCCTCTGAGTGCTTTTATGTGGGTGTGCATTTCTATGCCTGAGAGGATATCAGAGACACTTAAGAAAACACGTTTGCTTAATTAGTTTTCAATGACAAGCATTTATGTTTTTGTTTTTTTTCATGTTCTCATTGTTCTTCTTTTGAATGCAGAGTAACAGGCTTTCCACCCCAAGGAAATGAGTGGTATGGATGTAAGCAGTGTCTGGTGTTCTACATGGATATGTGGGGATAACTGCATTCATGTGCATTCAGTTAGATCGTATATAAAGTATGTTTTTACAACTATTATGCTCGTTTAAAGCGAGTGTGTATTTGTTCAGAGGATGTCTGTCTGTTCCGTTAGTTTATGTCCTTGGAAATACAATTTGGCCTAAAGTTCTCTTCGTTTATTTAAAACCTTCAGTCAGCGTTCCCATCCTAATAGCGAATTTCCTCTCGTTTAGCTTTGCCACTCATTATCCGGGCCATGTGGAGGAGACGGTGTTTAGAGAGGAGAGGGAGAGAGACACTCTGAGAGGGACGGAGAAAATGAGAACAAGCAATAGAGCAAACCAGCAAGAAGAAGACTGAGCGAGGGAACGCAGATTTCCTTTGAACCCGACCACAGCTTACTTGTGCTTTTAAATGAATGGTGAGGAGGGCGAAGGGAGGGAGACACGCGGACAAGACTGTCTTTGTGGCGCGAGAGAGAGAGGAAAAAAAGATTTATGTCTCACAGGAAGTCTCCCAGATTTGTGGTGTCACAAACCGCCTACGCCGAGTCAACTCCGCGCCCTGGCGCTTAATTAATAGTCAGTTTAGATTCCTGTGTGCATACACATCTTTACCACACTTATACCTGTAGTTTGTTGCGGAGTAAGTAGACAAGCATTAAGACTGAGTAGAACTGATAAGTACCTCTGCTAAGAGCTGCAATCAAAACGTGTCAGAAGGTTTTGACATGATGTCAAAGCAAGCGTCTTATATGCCGAAAAAGTCTGCACGTCTATTTTTAAATATATTTAGATAACAATTAGTTTCTCTTTCGGGAAAAAAAACAGCTTACAGGCCATTCTCAAAACTGACTTACGGCAAAAAACAGATAAGGTATGAAAGGCTGCACCCGACATTAGCATCAGGTCATGGCACCTTCGCTAATGTGCTAATGGAATTCACTGTGGTTAGCTAAACTGCGGGGGCTTAACGGCCAAAGCCTGCACTTTTGTAATGGGAAGACCAAACACTGGACGTGCAGTGCGGGTCTCGGATGGGGCCAAGATGCTAATATTAGCTCATGTTCACGTCAGCTGACTCATCTCCTCTGTGTCCTTGGTTTATTAACTGATTTAAGACGGATTAGATCAGTCTTGCACGGGTGTGCACTCGGCTCGCGTGCACACAGAATTTGAATATCAAAATGGAATTGCTTGACCAGTGGAAATGAGATTAATTCAAAATGTTCGCATCAAGGTGTGTGCAAAACCGATGACTGTGCACATTGTTAATGCACCTTGCGGCATTCAAAGGCATTCATGACATTATCTGAAGCTCATGTTATGCAAACACATTTTGTAAGTCAAAGCCACTTATGTTAAGACTACGTCATGCTCCCGTTTCTTTTTTTTTTTTTTTGCCCGCATTTGACTTCATGAGATCATCAGCATAGGTATTGATTTTGCAGTCCATTTGAGTTTTACAGAGATAAAATGTGTATTTCTATTCCGTAATAACATGCCACAGTGACATAATAATGATGTGGAGCTCCGTTACCACGCGCTGTAAAAAGCACATCATGTGCTTTTCACCACAAGCTACTTGCCTTCGATGTGGTAATTGGAGTTAGTTGAGAGATGAGAAAAAATACATGAATGTAGAGTTTTTTTTTTAATATGGACATTGTTTACAACAGCATTGTTATTTCAGCCCCCTACCTGTTCAAAGTGGTCCTTTATCTCTATCAAGGTTATACAAGCGGATTGGCCGTTGCTCTGCACCCAACAAATGCTACAAACGGCTCGTCTTCTACTCTGCAGGAACCGTCTAGAGATTGCTCCGTTGCTAACAGGTCCAATCTCCTCACAGCCCAGCAGCGCGTTGGGTGATGTAAGTTTTGGCCTAGAAACCTCCCACATCCTTATTCTCCCTTTTGAAAAATCCTTTCTATTATCCCATTGTTGTGGTTGCTGTAAGAACCCACTGCCCTCTGGTTTCGCCCTATTTGACTGTATTGCTCGGTTCTGCTGTGAGCCGTTTGATCCGCTCAGTGTTACATGTTCAGGTGGTAAACAAGAGCACGTTGTCCTTCTGTGTGGTAAGAGTTTGGAAGTGGAGAGGACGTCTTCATGTTCGCTGTACACTCGGAGTACGCAGCCGATGTAAAAAATGTGTGTGCTTGTGTGTGCGTGTGTGTGTTTGTGTGTGTGTGCGCCCATGCACAAGATCGCTCGTTTCTACCTTTCTGCTAGTGTGCGTCCGTGACAGTTTTCCTCTCAAGATGTTAATTCCTCCCCGCCCAGTTGTTGTCATGCTAACACCAGCAGCGTCTGCACCGGGGAGACGAAGACATATTGGTGTTAATGAAAAGCCCTCCTAAACTCTCCTCCCCGCATGAATGTTTAAACATGCTTGTCATAACATTCATTCGCTCACACATGACAGCCAGCATCTGCAGCTGCCTCGCTCGCCCTCAATATTTTATCATACCATCTCCCCCTAACCCCAGACGAGCACAATGGCTGTGTGTTGGCAAACGGAATTATAATGACTGAAAACAGGCCGTGTTCAGACTCACTGCCAGCCCAGGCCATACATAATGTATTCAGCAGCACCACAGGCCTCATAATGGCACAATTAGTCAGCCTTAAAAATGAAAGAAAGCGGGAGAGGCTGTGTAAAATACATGTGTGAAATACATATGGAGGAATCAAACGAGAGGAATAAACAACGACAGTGAGATAAAAGATAGAAGACGGGAGAAAGGCAGAGTGGGAGGCGAAAAAGAACGACAAGACAAGAAGACGGACGAGGAGAAAGGAGCAGATGAATCCTCACGACCATCCAGTTTGCAATGCAGAAGTCCCATAACACACTGCAGGTCAGCAGTTGTGACCTTGGTGGTTTTGACAGAAGTGGTTCACCATGGCAACGGCTGGTCTGCAACCCTTAAGAACCCCCCCCCCCCCCCCCCCCCCGCCCCGCCTGCACCCCTCATCACTCTCCAACCATCCCTACTGCCTCTCTGCCAATTTGATTGGACGCACAATTGAAATGTCATTCCTCAGCCGCACACACAAAAACCGCTTGTGTTGTACAAGTCAAAGTGAGAGAAACCAGAGACCAAACTAACCGGCTATAGGAGGAAGGTCTCAGTGCAGCTTTCTATCATCGTAGTCCTTCACACAGAACTCGTAGTCTCGGGTTTAGCGTTGTGTGGTGGACGAGCGGACCATCAAAGCAGAAAGGCTCGTCCTCGCTGCAGAACACAGAATCAAATGAATAATAATGCGGAACCAATTACCTCAGGGAAATGTTGTCTGTAGGTTGGCTTTGCTAACACACGTGTCTCACCTTTAGCATAGTGGAAACTGTGTGTGTGTGTGTGTGTGTGTGTGTGTGTGTGTGTGTGTGTGTGTGTGTGTGTGTGGGGGGGGGGGCTGCAGGCTGGACGGCACTGATGTATTCGTTTTCCTCCTAACAAGCTTGTCTACCACCCCCTAAAATAGAATTGTCCACCACACGGCCCCACCTCTCCCCTCTTTTATTATTCCGCCTAGATGCAAACGCCAAAAAAAAAGAAGGAAAAAGGTGAATTAGGGAGAAATACATTTTTAAATTCTTCAACAACGCCTCTGGCTATCAGGAAGTTAATACGGTTGCCATGTTTGACCACATTGTTTGCTCGAAAAAGATTTGATAAGCAGCTATAATATAATTTCCAAATGTTTTTGCTACCGTATTGGCTCGGGTGTTTATTTGCCTCCTATATCAGACTGAGTCGAATAATACAACTGTTAGACAAAATATAAGCCAATAAACAAAATAGGGACATGGGCTTTTAAATTCCCTTTAGGAGCACCTTTTCATTTCACACACCTTTCCCCGTAGGCAGCAGTTCCGGGGCTCTGTAGTGGTGGCGTGTTCACCATCTTGTTGTGTGAGCATCTTAGCGCCGCGCAGCAGGTCTCTAGCCGCCGCGATTTGCATAAGTGACTGTGGCACACTTAAAGCTGCTGGCTCCTTAAAGCTCCTTCTAAATCAGTGTTAAAGCCTTGATAATAGACCTCACTGGCCAATTGATTGGCCTTCATATGTTTACAGCTCACTTTAATTGCCTCAAAAATACCATTTATCAGCCATGTGTGTCCATGTATGCAAGTGCATGTGTGTGTGTGTGTGTGTGTGTGTGTGTGCAAGCGTGCCTGTCCATCGACAAAAAAGCCTATTGATTTATCAGCATCTGGATTTGTCCCGTTCACCGTACATAAAACCCTTGCGTATGTGCTGTTCAAAATGGGAAATGGCCCCATCGATTCCCTTAAGTTGGAGCCCAAATGCTAAAGATTTTTGGATAAGCTTTCTCATTATTTAAGCTGAAATCAATAAGGGAGAGCATGGGTCTAATGAATGAACGGGCCACAGATCAGATGGGGTGTGCTCATCCCTGGCCTGTCCTCGTCGATCCGTGTGGGCACGTAAGAGTGTGTGTGTGTGCGTGTGTGTGAAAGACTGAAAGAGAGCAAGATAAAGAACCTGACTATTTGTACATCACAAACATTTTTTCCCACAATAGGTCTGTCTTTATTTACTCTCTTGTTATTTCACCATTCCTGTCTCATTAACTGTCTTTTCTGTTCTTTGTTTTTAACCTCAGTTGCCTGAAATGCGACATAGAGAATGTAAAATCACACAGTATATCAGGTTACAGAGGGAAAGTTCTTCTCATCAGTCACACACTCTGTGTCTCTCTGCAGTTGCCGGTCAGAGTCTCACCAGAAGGAGGAGATTCTTCTCTCTGAGGTTTGGAAAACACAAGCAAAAGAAGAAAAAGAAAAAGGTATTTATTTTATATTTATGCGTGTCACTGTCTTTAGATTCGTTTGGCTGTGGTTTTCCCTCTTACTTTTAGCTTGACTCCACCGACTGAAACTAATTATAAATGCAACGAGTAGTGCACATCTTGCCTCATAAGGCCCGATATCCCCCGTGGGGCTTAGATCTTATTTTTTTTATTCTGCTCCGAGCACATTAAGGGGAAAATAAATTACAAAAACAAAACATATACAACACTACCTACTGCAAGTCATCGTGGGAATAAACCAGGAGTGAAAGTAATACAAAATGAAAATATAACACCTGATAGTCAACTTCTTCAAATAGGATCTAGATTAAACATATATCTGCATGGGAATATCATACGCAGTGTGTCTGTCAGCCGGTTCCAAACCAAACAGAGTGGTGTGTCCCTGGGACTTGTCTTTGGCTGAGGGGACGGACGCCGGCCTTTCAGAGCGCACTCCCGCTAAGAGTTTCGCTTTGTGGTCGAGCATAACTGGGGGGAATAATCCGGCGAACGTGACACCCTCCAACTGAAAAATATCAGTTCATGAAGTCCATGAAGACTTGATAATATCCTAGTAATTAAATGCCACACATGTAATTTGTGCGGAACAACACAATAGGACCCTGCGGAGTGCAAATAGCACTAACCAGTCCAATTCTCCCACTGTAATCTCCCGGTCCCTTCCCCGCGCTCCCCCTCTAAGGTGTCCCGCCTTTTCAACTCATACATATGGAGGGCGAAAGATGATGAGATTCACGGACAAGAAAGGAATCAAAATCTATTGTTGCGTGTGTCCTTTTCCCCGTGTAAAGTTTGGATTAAATGTCACACATTAGCATGTGAACTTTTAAATGAGCTTGTTTGCTCTCCGCGGTGTGGGGCATGTAAATACCCGTCTTGAGTATGGAATGGGGATTGCTGAGCGGTGGGGGAGTGCGGCGGGGGGCGAGGGGGGCTGGGGGGGGGGGGGGGGTTCACATGAATTGGGAAGTGTAGGACATATCCGAGTGTCGCCGCGGCAATTAGGCCGCAGCGAGGGACCGCGGTACCAAACGCCTCTATTGACTGGCTGATGTTCCACACCTGATGGGGAGGCTCCCCGTTGCTCCTGGTGATGCGAGGGAGACAGATGTTTGACAGGGACTCCCAGAGTCAGATGATGGACGTGCACTCAGGCACAGTGAAGCCACTCGTGGGCTCATTTCTGTGCAAATACGCATGGATACGGGAACGCGATGTAGCTCTGAGATGTCCAACTGCATCTCTGATTAGGTAATGTTAGTGTAAGCCGGATAGATTTTTAATGAAAGAAGCCGGCAGCAGCAGGTCCGAAATCCACTAAATCGAACGGGAAAGTTGTCCAACACCAATAGTCCTTCAGGTAGTGCGAGTATATAAGCCACTCTGCCAAATGATCACTATATTCACAGAGCATAAACATGCCTCTAGTTCATAAATGAATAGAGCTTATTACAGGCCTTTGACAGCCAATGATACCAGATTTATATCATTTCTTTGTCGTAATGTAAGGAACATTTTTAAGAATATATATCAAAAAATGTACATTACCCGCCCATGCTTCTGTAGTGCCATATTAACATGCCCATCTGGTGTTGTTTACAAAGAAGTCCGAGAGGATCTCATATTTCCGAGCTCATAATATGCTATAATCTGTAAGATGTTTGATAGCGACTCTATGTTTTTACGTTTTTCTTTTTCTTGACTAGACTTCTCTTTGTTTTAAAATGCGAGGCTGCTTATTTATTGACATAATTTCCTCTCGGTGAAGGGCTCGGGTCTGTAAAACACATTAAAATCATAATGCAATCTCGGCTAACCCAGGAGCAACGTTATTGTTCTCTTACACACGCCCAACCACAGTATCTCAGCCTGTTTATCAATCCAATATCTCATAATGTGCTCTCTGCTTGGCCATTTTGAATATAAAAAGATCTCACACAGCGTTATTGTATCATATTTCCTATATTTAGTATCAATCTCTTGTTCTGACGTGAATCTGACACATCCAATATGATATTTGATTAGTTGTTTCGCTTTTTGTTGTTGCTTTTTCACAGTCTCCAGGTGATATTGGAAACATGTGCAGAGCTGGTATTATGTCGGCTGTTTCATCTCAGTATAAAAATGATTTAGTGTGTACTGCGCCCGTAGTGTCATTGACTAGCTTTAATTTCACGGCGAGGGTGGGCTTTATTACTCCGCGCGTGTGTGTGTGTGAGAGAGAGCGAATGTTTCTGTGAATATCTATGTGTGTGTGTGTTTCCTCGCTCACCTGTTCACACTCGTGCATATCTCTGTGCACGTCTCCGAGCAGGTCATCACCGTCCCGCGGAGGAATCCATTCACGTGGCAGGCCGGCCCCCCAGAACCGGGGGTCCCGTCTCAAGAAAAAACCTGAGGGGCTCCGCTTTGCCGTGACAAACCTTACTTTTGATCAAATGCTACAGAGCCATAATCATGTTTGTGCCACTGAATTCTTTAACCTTTCCGTGACCCCGCTGAATGCCAGCGGCCCAATCACAGAACCTAATTGAATCTGCTCGGCGGCGCCCCCCCCCCCTCGCTCCCTTACCCCCCTCCCGACTGATGAAAAAATAAAATTGGAGGTGAAAAATGAATACAGCAGCATGGAGAGAGAGAGAGAGAGAGAGAGAGAGAGCGAAAGGAGGGAGAGAGGGGGAGGGAGGGAGGTGATGCCCAGGGAGGAGGTTGGGGGGGGGGGGGGTTGGGTCGCACTGCAGTGGGGGGGTTGGATCGCACTGCAGTTTTATAAATACACAGATGTGCTTGCAAACACACAACCAGACACGAACACACAGTCACACCTTTTTTCCAATCCTGCAGGGGGGCGATGGGTGGGAAATGACAGGGGGAAGAGAGCGGGAGGGAGAGAGAGAGAGAGAGAGAGATGAGGGGAGGGGAGGGGAGGCAGAGGGGTTGGGCCCAGGTTTCTCATTACCCCCTCGGCCCGTTTCGGAGGATATTCCTATAAGATAATCTGATTTATTTGCAATTTTCCTTTAAGCGGCTTAGTGTTTACCTCCAAGATTAATATTTTTCTCTGTTATTAATATCAGGCTGTAATTAGGAGTGATGTGTCTTGCCGAGCGCAGCTCCGTGGCCGGCAGGCAGCGATCTGGATGAAACCGCTCTTGCGAGTCGGTGATCCCCGTTTCACGAGACCCAAAAAAAAAAAAGTTTTAAAAGGCGGCGAGATGCTGCAGGGTGGGGATGTAGAAATTACAATTGCAGCATACATGTCCTTTGTGTCTACGGCGGTGTGCATGCGCGAGCGTAGGAATAGGGCCGCGTGTGTTTAGTTTATGTGTGTGAGTGTGACAGTGTGATGGTCCCTTCTGATTGATAAGGTGTCTGTGCCGGCTGCAGATTGCTCTTGCTGATTGCTTCTGAGAGCTCCAGCTGATTTATAATCAGAGCAGGATGAAGGATTGAGCTGTGGATTGCTTATCTGTTTAGACCCCCACCCCCCCTTCACAACATAAACTGACAAATTATCATGTGGAACACACACACACACACACACGTGGACACACGCATGCACATGTGAAAGAAAAAAAAAGTAATAACGCAGACCTTCTTATTAAACACACACCAACATACTACCATATAACACAGACACACACACACCGGCCACACAGGACATAAACAAGTTTAATCAGCAGCACAGTCAGACTTTTATGATTGCCGTATGAAGTGCAGTCAGTCTCATTTGTTTACACGTCAGTATGAGATGTATAGAAGTTAAGTTACGTTGAAATTAACTAGTTTTCTGCACTGAGAGTTTTGATTTGCTCCATGTTGAAGAATTATTTGGAAGATTTTGTACCAATGATTATTGACGTGGATGTTCTTGTCTTGTATTTTTCTTTTCTTTTTTGACTTGCCGCTCACGTTACTTCATATGTAGAAGCTTTCTCGCGGTCCTTTGATTTCAGCTGTGGGAACAGTTGCTTACTAACAATAAAAAAATGCACATTCTTTGACTGCGAAGAAATTCTGATTGCGTTCAAAATATTTTATTCATCTAAAGTAGGTGTTTTTTTTAATTTTTGATAAAGGTGTGGGCATATTTTGTGCGACTAATCCTACCTGGCAAGCCAGAGTGCAAACCAGCAGGTTTAAATACTGACAGCTTTAGTACGCCCTATGGCACCGTGAATGTGCCTGTTTCTGCCTTTCCCACTTCCCATTCGTACCTGTCTGTCTGATTATCTTTTACTTTCTCTCATTCTACCACAGTTGTTTGTAAATGCACAAAAAAGCAGCACAAAAACACAAAGTACAGAAGCACTTGGCATCCCCCAACACACACACACACACACACACGCATACACACTGACGAATGGCAGCAATTAGATGGGGAAACCAAGCATGTAAGGACAGAGGAGCGCTGAGGGGAGGCAACTGCTGTATGGAACGTGTGTTTGTGTGTTTTTTTGAAGGTTTTTTATCCTTCTAATGCACCACCCATCCGTCTGAATATCAACAAAAGCCCATATGTCACCGGACAGTGGCTTTGGTGGGGTGCAGTTTGTATTAGGGGTGTTACACAGCTGGGTAGAGAATGAGAAAAATACTGTGCCTACAATTAGTGTGCAAAAATGAATTGCTCCTGGGACTAAAGCTGCAACAGAAATGCTTTTTGTATTTGTAACAGTTTGGGTACAAAAACACAGGACAGAAAAGAACTGTGTGAATGTGCATTGGCAGTGAGGGTCAAACACAACACCAACAACAACGCAATATATATTTTATTCCCCAACCCTGAATGGTTGAATCTACAACAAATAAAAGTACTACTGCTTTTACATTCTTCCCACTTTGTATTATAACTCCCCTCTGGGTAAAGAAACTTGTATCCTATCTTATCATCCCACCCTGTGAGAGGCAGCAATGTCCAGTCCAAATCATGTCACACACCTACCTTTCCTGCGTCGAGTGCTTAATGAGTACGTTGCTGTTGTGGTTTTCTATACCGTTTAATGAAGTGTTGCGTTGCTTTTGACCCCTTGACAGTGCGACCTTGAGTTTTCTCTGCTCTTCCCGTTGCTTCCTATCGGCAGAGTCACCTTCTCACGCCGGTCAGAGTAGCGGTCACTTCCCTGATCAAGAGGGTTTTTTTTAATGTTAAGTCGGCCGCTGGTCTCTAAATCAAGGATATTTCTTTCTACTCCACTTGCTAATTAACTGGTGACATTCATAAAGCCTCTTGGAACAAATATTTGCTACAAGTGACAAATTCTAAGAAAGTTCTTAGCATTGTGACGTGGTCTAAAAATTCCATCTATACATTCAAGTTATTCACTAATCATCTTGAGAGGCCTTGAGAGAAGTCATGAGGTGGAATAAAAAATGTTACGAGAAGAGGTTGAAGTACTGAAATGACTTGGTAGGATCGAATCTGTATGTGAATAGACTGCTTCAAATAGTTTGTGGGCTACTTTTAAAATTATTTTCAAACAGAGAGGGTCATTTCTCAAGATTGTATTCGTAATTGCAGGGATTAATATTATATTTATTGAAGTGTCCTTTGTATTTGTATTTCCTTTTGTTGTATCAACCAACCCCCCCCCTTTAAAATAATGTATCATACCTAACGGGGGTCAACCACAAGTCCTGATGAGTAAAAAAAGTTTTTATCCTTTTTGGACTGACCAGAAAAGAATAGAGGATAGAAAGTTGAGAGCTGTCTGGGAGTATATACGGCCCTGGATTTATTGAACACTCATTTGGCTCTTTATATGTATTTTATTTCACAAACATAATGCACAGGTAATAGTGTCTTGTCTCTTAATCATTTTTTAGGCCATGTGGGAGGCCTTTTTATTTTATCTCCTATTTCATATTTTTCCAAGCCTGCTTTAGTGCTAAATGAGGTGTTTCGCTTGCATTTCATATTTGAAAGACACCATTCATAATATGCAGTTGACAGGTAATGTTACAAAGAAGACAAGGCAGTTTTATTAATAAAAAAATAAATATGAGACATAGTGGAAAAACACTTTTAGAGCAACTTTGTATTAACAACACATCTGCCCTTCACATATCTCGAGTTTGTCAGATTATTTTATTCCAAGTGTTTTTTGAGGATGTAATGTGTGTGAGCGCACATTTGTGTGGTTTCCTGTTATTAACGGTCTTGCCTTCACGCCAACTTTGAGCAGATTTATTCTCTCCTCCGTGGGACTGTGCAGATTCTACATGCAGGTGTGCGCGTGCGCGTGTGTAGATTTGTATTTATGACCACTGGAGATGTGCGTTAGACACCGCCACTGAGTAATTACTTCACTTCTGATTGCTTGCATCACAAATCATCCCCCATATTATAACCCTTCTCATGCAAATAAGTAGGCGCCGCGTGTGTGAGAGAGATCGGGGGAGAGGGCACGAACACGCGTGTCTGCACAATGACGCAAGCTGTTATTTTACATTTAGAGTAAATGTACACTGCTCAAGTTCACGTACAGCAGGCAGAGCTTGCATATATCTGTGTGTGTATTATGAATGAGTTCGTATGACTGTGTGTGTGTGTGGTAACCCTGTTTCACTGGTGAGCTCATTTCTCTCAGAAATCAAAGTTAAATGGGTCATCTATCATGAGAATATGTGACTGGGACACTTGTCTCTGCCACGCTCTTTATGTATATATGTGTGTGTGTGTGTGTTTTTGTGCGCGTGCGCAAATATGCAGACAAATGTAACGTGCGTGGTGCAAGGGCAGCTGTTTTTTTTCTTTTTTTTCGCTTCTGCAGCCGTGTGCACCCTTTTCGTGTGCGCATGTCTGCGCGTGTGTACGTGGCGGCCACTTGTCTTTGCCCGCGCTATGATTAATGGTTTACATTGGGCTGCTCAGCCATGCATGTTTCTTGGTTTATCGTTTTATGCTGTCTCCAATTAAAGCTCCATAACTTGAGTGATGGCTTCACGCCAGTGTCCATCAATAGAGGCCATCAGGGGGCTCATGCATTCAGGATATGGAAGCCACACACTAACTATTATCCTCGTGTGTCAGAGCCAGGGGCCACCGCTGTGTGTGTGTGTGTGTGTGTGTGTGTGTGTGTGTGTGTGTGTGTGTGTGTGAACATGCAAATGTGTGTGTTTCTACATGAAGTAAAAACCGTATTGATTTTTTTTAACTGATGACCCTTTACAATCAAAATAAAATTCACTCCTTAGAATCCGATTTATTATGAATTGTTAGTGGGGCCAAATAATTGCACTTTAGGATTAATATTGATTAAATAACAGAGTAATCAATCGAATATTTCTAATAAACTTCTCATCTTAGTTGAAGTTTATCTTAAAACTGAAATTCTTTACACAGGAATAAGTCATGTCCATTTTTCTGTGTGGGCATTTTAAATCTTTTTTTCACCTTGTCTGTTTTTCGTGTGTGTGTCTGTGTGTGTGTGTGTGTGTGTGTGTGTGTGTGTGTGTGTGCAGGGAAGTGTTAGGTCATACATACATCTGCACATGTGAGCTCGTCCGTGTGTGCAGCACACAGACGTGCACGCGCCACGCAATATCATTTCACCCAATATTATTCCTCATATAGCTGTAATGACATTAGGCCGATATGTTGATTGCACTGTCGGCAAACAGCAGCCTGATGATTGGGTTAGCATATTACCCTATATCACATCGCTCCATTCATCCCTGTGTTTTTTTTCTTTTATTGCCCTCATTTTTCCAAATCACCTCCCACTTCCCCGGGTTTCCTGGGCGACGTTGCAGGCGATGCAAGCAGGTGATGTGGAGTAATATGATGAGAGGAAGGCACAACAATGCGAGAGAAAAGCTAAAACCCAAGAGCAGCTGCTGGTGCCGGGCTGACGAACAAGGCCCGGTTGATTGCAAAGTGTTAACTCGTGTGCAAATATCCCGGTAAATATATGTTTGATCAAACTTGACAAAAACACAAATGAGCACACACAGGTTGTGTCTGTCAGGGCTTGTGCGTGTTGTGTGTGTGTGTGTGTGTGTGTGTGTGTGTGTGTGTGATGGATAGGGATGAACTAAGGCAGGTCTGCAGAGTGGTTAAGAGGAAAAAAAGGTATGATTTAGTCTTGGAGTGAGTAGGATGGGGGGTAGAGAGATATTTCAGTAGGCTTCTATAGCGTTTTATAGAATGAGATTTCACTTGCAGCGGCGACATTGACTGATGTCACCCGTGTTGTATGTCCGTCTGTGTCCGTGCGCACCCCCACGCGTGCACAATGTGCACAACTAAGTCTGTATTTACACATATGGTGCAAACTGCAGGGTTGCTTTTGTATTTCTCGTGTGTGTTTCAGTTCCCGCTTCCCTTGGAAAAAAAATCTGCTGTATAGATTCCCCTCTTTGCTACTTCTCCTTGGCCAACATGTCATGTACACACAAAAGGGACTCAAGGAAAAATCTCATTATTATCTGGCAGGAAACAAACACTATACAAAACATTCCAGGCAAAATTTGTGTTGCGGCGAAACAGAGACTTTTTGGTGCTCTTTTAAGAAGGTGCATTTCTAACTCTAAGATACGACATTTCCCTGCAACCCACTGATGGTGTTACTCAATATTTATATATTTATATATATTACCACATGTGCAGATGATTTGGCCATACGTAGTGTATAGTGGGGCACACCATGCAGGAAATGGAAAAAGATAACAATAACTCACGTCAGCCATCCCTAACATATAGGCTCCTACACCATGTCATGGCTGTATCACACTTTGAGAAAAATGAACCGTAGTTATCTGGAAATTTCAAAATAAGAAGGTGTCATTTAATATTCAGCAGCGGATGGGGGAAGGGAAAGAAGGGAAATTAATCTGCCGTATCAGCGCTTTAGTCCGTCTATGAGGCCGCTTCTGCTGTAGCCGCTGCCATAACAAACCACACCCACCAAACGGCCATGCACGGCCATGCATGTACACCCAAAAACACACATGATCACACATGTCACACTCAAGAGTCCCATCACACACACACTCTGATATGTTTGTGTGCATTAATGTGTGTGTGCTTCACATAACGTATGCATCCATATGTGTAAATGGGCGTTACCTCTTCAGTGTGTTGTGCGTGTGCACACTGAGAAAATCAAGTCCCGATTTACAATCTCAATGGGGTGTGTTTGGAACACATTTAGCCATTTTATTGCAATTTTCTTTTTTTCTTCTAATGTGAAATAATTCCATGCGATATCTGTCGTTACCGATCAACTTCCACAGTAGAGGATCTCTGGGTGAAGATTTTGCCCACGTCACAGCTTTGATACACGGCTTAAGACTAGGGATGGATTTGAACTCCTCGTTGTGTTTCAGGCCGAAGGCCAAAACGGGGTCTTTTTAAGGGCCGAGCTCAGAGCCTTATTTCAGAGAGGGGTGGAAGGGAAGGGGACGAGGATTCAGCGACTCACTGACAAGCTGAATGGAGTGAAACGGGAGGTAAGTACGTAAACACACACGGCCACAAGCGGTCGTTAAGAGCAGCGGAACCTCTGTTGCCACTGCTCACCCATTCATATGATGTGAAGGCAGACTTCCTATTTATGCGTCAGACACACAATATACAGCATCAAATTGAAAAGCCTCGGAGCAAATTAAAGAATTGCGCGGCCTTGCGAAGCTTTGGATAACCTCATTGACTGACCCCTGGGATTCGGTTGGCTAATTTAAGTGCGTTCATAGTGCTTCAATCTGTTTCGAACCCCCTCTGTTATATTTCAATTACGCAGATTACTAATGCTGCCGAGGCTTATCGAGCTGTACTTTTGATACAAAGGCACACCAGGCCCATTGAGGTGCAAGCGCTGTCGGAAATACACAAACACACACACACACACACACACACACACACACACGCGCCACTTGATCTGCATATCATTATGCCTTTGATCGAATGCCAAGGTTTCCGCTGAGAAAGACGTCGGAGTCAAATGGAGCGAACGTGTACATAACACCTGTAGGATTTGTGTGTGCGCGCCCCCCCGCGAGAGAGGCAGCTGTGAAATCTGCACCTGTTTAATTCAATTAGTCGAGTTAATATATTCACAGCGGCTGCCAAAGAGGCGCCGCTTTTAACGAGCTCGTTAGATCAATTAGCTAATTAATTGCCTGAAAAGCAACCGCTTCCCAAAGAGCTGCGTCTTCATTATCTGATGGCTGCCGTCTGTTGGATCACTGAACGGGAGCTGATATGCATATGCTGTCACACTCCGCTGACGTCTGAGTGTGTGTGTGTCCCTTTAAATGTCATATATTTCCACATATATATGTGTGTAAACCGTACGTTGTGATTCTTAGACATGTGCGTGGATGGATGGATGGATGGATTTGTGCCTACGCGTTGGTCCGTCTGTGTGTGTGTGTGTGTGTGTGTGTGTGTGTGTGTGTGTGGCATGCTCGGAATATGGCGGCCAATATCGGTGTGCATATTGCAGTGAAAGGTTATGTGGGGGCTGTCACTCCCACAGGTAAAGACAGCAGTCCTCCTAGCCACTCTCTAATCTGTCTTTTATTAGAAGTTAATATCTCGCTGGCTCTTTCTCACTCCACACTCCCACCTGCTTAGAAATGGGTCGGCTCCATCTTTTTAATTCAATTATATTAGCCACTCTCTCCCTTTCTGTGCCCATAACTCTCTAACTCACATCCCTCCCTCTCGCACTCACTCCCTCTCTCTTTTTTTCCTGTCTCTTCCCATCTCACCCCTCCCTCCTTTGTCCTCAAATGTTCTATTTCTTTTCGTAATCCTAGATGGAGGACTTTGGCCAATCAAGGATTTGTGCAAGCCGTCCTCCTGTTCTCCTCTCCTCTCCTCCGCCTTGGTGGCCAAAACATGTGATGGCTAGGAGCCGAGAATAAAGGGAAGAAAACGGGAGGAGGAGGCAGGGGGCTGGAGCTGAAAGGAGGACCCCGAGGGTGAAACCTTAATTGCTAAAGTAATGAGACTTGATCAGATTGAGGCTTCTCTCTCAATAGGGACTACTAATATGAAAGTCCAAGGCTTAAGCACTAATTTGAAATAAAATCACAAATCTGATATTCTTTCTTCAGGACTTCCAGCCAAGGTCCAATACTCCTCCACTGGAGAATTACGAGTTTACACAGACATCACGGGAACTTTTAATCATCTCTGATGGTGGCAGGTTTGGAGATGAGAAAAGTCCCCATTATGTATTCATAACGTAACAATAGTTGTGAAAGTCAGCGGCGTGAAGACCTTGGGCTGCCGAAGGGATTCTGACAGACATTGTGTTCTTTAACAAGCAGCCCCATGTATTAGCAGCAGTGACCATGCAGTGGTCAAAGTCCACATATGTATATATGAGTAGAAAAACTAATGAATTAAAACTATCAATTATGAGCAAGTCCTCTGCGATACCTGTATATAACAATGCAGAACAAATAGATTAGATGTTAACATCCAGGCAGGTGTTGTTAGAATATTCACAAACTGCACTGCATAATATAAATATATATATATATATATATATATATATACTTAAATCATAACTTTCCTCTTTTCCAACAAGCCAAATCTTACGCAATACGCAACTTTAATTAAGACGCCACTGAATATTCAGTACCGGTGTTTATAATATCTATTTCTTTGTAATTCTTTGTAACTGTATTTACGATCTATTACATAAGAAATACCAGCATGAATCGTACAGTAAAACAGTTGCAGTTGATGAATTTTAGGAGCCATGATTGCTTTAACTCGGCTTAGCCTTAATGGTTAGAATGTTTTAAATGAGAAGAAAATCTGCTCTTTTGCTTCATGATCATTTTTCATCTCACATCCTCTCTTAATGGATTAAAATAAGAGGACCAACTTTTGCCCACTAATTTAATGTGCTCGACTTGGCTGAAGCACTGAAATTCCCACCTTATTGTCTCAGTTTTGTGGAACTTATTTAATTTCCCAACGGTCGCACAAAAATTTGGGCAATATCCAGATGAAAGCTTCATTCTAATTCAGTGTCGCCCCATTGCTTATAATTGTAACCATCCATTAGCCGCGCTGTAGATGAGTTAACTGCATTAAAGAGCAGCTTTAGCTCGCCGCCACAATAGGCCGCATGATGATGTATATACTGCATAGTGTGGTTCAGATCCACATTGTGTGTCGTCACAATCCGTAAATGAACATTGCATGTGCGTGTGTGTGTGTGTGTGTGTGTATTGGGTGTCTATGGAGCCTCCTCACTAATGTAACACAGGGCTCTTTCAGCACGGTGCTAATGAATAGGGGCTTTGATATGACTCGGGGTTCTGACCCACAGGCCCACACACACTGACAACCACGCACGGGGTGAGGAGTTCAACCACCGCGTCTCTTTTTTTTTTACCCACAACAGCTCCGACGCTAATGCATGAAAAGTAATGCGCAGCAAAAGTTGTTTGTAGTTTTCAAGCCAGTGACGTGCACGTGTTTTATTCTCTTAGTGGGAAATGATGATGCCGTAAGTGATGAGTTTAAAATTTCAATGTTCGGGGGTTGATGATGAGAATAATAATGCTCCAACCTTTGTAGTTGGATATTTATGTTGGCTTGTGAAACTGACCAACAAACAACAAGATCGGAGACTAATGGACCTCTCACAAAACATGATGAATGTTTCTTTATTTTGTCTGCCATCAACATTGTTAGACAGACTTCCTACTGTGATCACATGAAACTTTTACTTATCCATTGGTTAGTAGTAGGTACCTTAATGTGAGGTCAAGCTATGTGTCGGGGGGTCAACCATAAGGATCCGTGAACCAGCTCCTAATGTTAATACTTAACAATAAATGAATAATTGATAATATCCACGTACAACATATTGTTAATTGCATGAACAAAGATATCAACTTTGTGTGTTTTACCTGCATTGTTCCAACGAAGGTAAAACACACTGTAGTTGTGGGATATGTATTGTATGTGCACATACAGTGCTGACTTTTTGTGTGCGTGTGCGTGTGTGTGTGTGTGTTAGATGAAAGCGCGAGATGAGCATGGGAGCCACCTGGACCAGGATGTGGTTGGTTTGCGAGCCACACGGGACTCTGTGACGGGAACCTTGGCAATGACGGAGAAACAAAAGCAACAGCTGGTCATTGACAATGCACTGCTCAATGAAAGCAGAGCAAAGTAGGTAACACACACACACACACACACACACACACACCGTCTCTCTGTCTCACAGACACACAGGACGGGAGCTCCTCTTAAATAAGGAACCTTCTCTAAATCAAATCCAGTCAGGTACATCTGGGAATTCTCCTCATTTTTTACTTCCTTCACAGTTAATCATCTGTCCCTTCTTCCCCTCCTCCTCCGCCTTCCCTCTCTCGCCCTCTCTCCATATTTAATAACTCATCGCCACCATCTTAGCCCCGCAGAGAGTTGGCTCTTTGTACAATAAAGAACCATGTTAGTGTGAATATCCTTTAGCCAAGAGGGGGAGGAGGGGTGAAGAGTTGTTTTGTGTTTTTTTTCTTTTGTCCGTTCATTATTTTTTTAATTTATTTATTTTTCAGATAATTCTTCCTTGATTGCGCTCCTTCTCCCTCGCTCCTCCGCCTTGTCCGGTCTCGCCCTCCCCCCAATGTGAACCAATCGTAATGTATGGGAACATTAAACAGTCATACGGATGATGAATGGAACGGCCTTTGGGTTTCTCTCATTGTCCGCTCCCTCTCTTTCTTATCATTCTCTCCCTCTCTCTGTATTCATCTCTCTCTCCTCCTGCCCCTCTAGGTGTATCAGTGTAGACCGCGGCAGCCATGTTTTAGGCCTAGAGTAACCCATTAACTGTGTCCTTGACCGAAACGAGTCATTCATCTGTTACTAGTGTTTTAGCGGACACCGGCTGCCCGGCAGCCAACTAAACAAAGTACATTCAACCATGAAAGCGTGTTAGTTGCTCGACTCGGGGAAACACTTGAAAGACGTACTTGGATCCCGACTTTGTGCCCTTTACTTTTCAATAATATCCCAATTTATCCTTTTACCTCACTGGCATCGTGAGTCTTCTGGAGGTGGCGGCGGATCGAATTCACGCGTGCCGGCGCTCACTTTGCACACTTTGGGTCACAGCGCTGAGTCCGTCTTTCCTCTTCTCCTACTCGTCCAAAGTGTGTGTTTTGTATCGGAGTCCAAATTTAATTTTCTCGTGCGAGGAGCTGCGAGATGCACCGTGAAAATAGACTCAACACAACTGTTTAAGGATTGTTGTTAAACGGCCTCCACCGGCGGCCATTTTGAAACGGGTGTCCTCTCAGGGGGCGTGCGCACACAGAATAGTGCACTTGTCTCCCGTTCGCGTCCCTTGCCTTTCACGATGTGCAGTCAAGCGGTTTTATTGGTCCCGAGTCAAAGCAGTAACCGTAGGGTTCCCCCCGCACGGCACAAAGCCTCGACGTGTTTCCGTTTCACTGCCATGGAGACCGAGTGGACGCGAACGTCCCAAAGTTCCACTTTCCTCTTGCTGTAAAAAGTTCTCCTCCTCAGCTGCAAACCACCGAGTGCTTGTGGAACGACACCCGTGAAACAACACCGGCCCCGGACACGGAAAGAGCAGCAGAGAGTGCAGATCCAAGACCAGTTGCACCGCTCCAACAAAGAGAAGGAGCACGTGCAGCAGGAGCTGATACACGTGCGTCACACACCACTGAAAAGAAGGTAATTGGGTTTTTGATTTGTTTTTTTGTCCTCAAGGTTTTCGTTCCAATACTAAGCTCGAAATTCTTGCAAAGACTTGACACTTGAGGCGGCCGCATCCGACTCCCCCCCGTTGTTGGCCGCGTGTCGTCGGCGGCGATGCGTTATTAGCGAGTTTGTTCGCTCACAAGGTCAGGAAAGCGCTTTGTTACACAAAGCGGAAAACGTTCGGGAAGAAACGGTTGAGCTGAAAATCCCCAATTTCTACAGCATAGGACATAAAATATAATATTCACTTTAATGTAATGCATTGTCTTTTCCCACAATGGGGCTGATAAGAAGGGTTGTATAGGTGAGGGATTCATTTAAATATTCAATTTTCAAATGTAATATTCACTGTGACAGGCATTGTCTCTTTCTACAATGGTGCTGATAACAAGGTTTTAGATAATGGTTAATGGGATGTTCTGATATTTAGAGCCTTATTAAAAACACACTCTTTTGACGGAGACAGACTTGACATATATTTGAATTGTTCTGCCAAAATTAGATCAGTCTGCATGAAAACTCCCAAAATGATCCCATTGTATGCTGCTTGTTGGGCAGCGCGGCGCCTTTTTGTGAAACACCAAACGCATACAGTGTAGAGCTCCGTGGTTTGTGTTCATTAGCCAGGTTGCAAAGATTCGTTTCAGTGAGTCATCTGTGGAAAACAAGGACTTCTCTTTTGTAAAAATCCAATAAAAGGGAAGCCACATGCAAGGGTCAGTTCTCTTCACTGACGCGTTGCGTATTATCTTTAGAATTGCAGTGGTCGTGATTGTGTTGGGTGAGGCTTTTTGTTACAACAGCACAATATGGGATTTACATTTAAAAGAATACCCGTTCTATAGCTCACGCTATATGACAACAAAGGTTTTGTATCCTCATTAAAGGTTTTAGAAAATGTTGTTGCCCTCTTTTTATTCACTCTGCCGTGGAGTGCACATTAATTCAGCTGTCATCCTGCAGGATGGGAAAAATTTCACAGGTGCAACAAATATGAGGGATTGGTCAATTCTTCCTTTGTTCATGCGTGTGTGCAGTTAGCTACAGTATGCTTCGTGTCTGTTTGCGCGTGTGTGTGTGTGTGTGTGTGTGTGAGGTTGTGTCCGTCATGTTTGGATTTGATTAAGTCAACGGATGGACCATTACGTTCTGTCCAGGGATCTGGTTTCTGCTGCACATCTGGTGCTGCTTTACGCACCCAAACTGTTCTTTCTCTGATCTATTACAAGCGCTCTGTCTTTCTCTCTCTCTCATACACACACACACACACACACACACACAAACTCGCACACACAAAGTCACGCGCACAGCTCTGCATGCACTCGTGCACACTTCATTCCATTACTGTATGGACAGTGGTAGCGGTGGAGTGAGGCTGCTTGCTCCCACTCGAATGTACTGTAAGTGAAAGTGAGAGAAGTTTTCCTCTGCAGAGCTAAATGTCCTAACATTATCACAGCTGAACAAATACTGTCAACACACGCTACTTCATCTGCAGTCAACTCGGCTCATTCACTCTCTGCTCTCTGCCTGTCGCACTGTGTCTCTTTCACTCAGAAGAATAGGAAAGCGTTAGCGTTTTCTGTAGAAAATGAGTATATATATATATATATATATATATATATATATATATATATATATATATATATATATAATATTTTTTCTCTGGGAAATATGGATTTGGCTCCTGGGGTGTAAACATGTCCATTTAGACCAGCTGTTGCACTCTATTTTTTTGAGTAAACTTTGACAATGACTTGGATAGCAGCAGATGTTTGTGCCTTTTTGCGTTAAAGTAACATTTTTAACACTTGTCATTAACGTCTTATAAATCCTCTGTGCTTCATTTGCCTCTGCCCCTCTTTACTTGTTTCTCCATCTGTATGAGTCGCTCTCTCCATCTCTCACACATCATCTCCCTAGCAAATGCGCACATGTCGCTGTAGTTTTAACATGTGGTAAAAGTGTTCCAAACTCCCCCACTGAGGAACTTGAGAGCAGCGAAAGCCATTAACATGAAGGGGGGGGGGGGGCTTTGTCGGGGGACGATCTGCTTCATCTTCGGGGAACCAAAAGTCACTGCTCTCGAGGCTCCTCTCTTAAATGTCCACGTCGTATACGTCCACGGCAGGGGAGAAAAGGAGGGAATGAGCGAGACGGAGGAAGCCGAAAAGTTGCAGGGGTCAGGGGTCAGGGGTCATTGTGATCCAATGGAGTGTAAAGATGGAGAACTGAGCAGAAATACAGGTCAAATACAAGTGACTGCAGACACGAGAGTGACTCGCTGGCTCCCCTTAAGGCCTGCGCGGTATTACAAGGACGAGCTAATGCTAACGCTACGTGGTCAGCAGGCTCATTGCGCGTATATATCCCCCTGTAACCGGATACATAGGTGGCCACAGCACACTGACAACTGTTACTTTGCTTGATAATGTCGTTTTTGTTCATGTTTAAAAGTAAAAGTCTTGCTGAATCGTACCGTTTTTTGAGGGGTCTCCATCACACAATCGTGTTTTAAATTGATCGAGGGCTCATGTCGACATGGAGGCCATTCAAAGCAAGAACCTTGAGTTTCCGCTTTACTGTAGAGAAGGAGAGCGGGCGAAGTCCAACCACTTTGTTTATCATCAACGCCGTTTGTTTGAATGGACAAAGCGAGCCGAGCTGAAAGGAGCCACAAAAGAGCAGCTGAGCGGGAGGTAAGCAAGCGGCGTTGTGGAAGGTTGGTCAGGCCTTCAAGGTTAGACAAGCGTCCTCACAAAGCTCCACCGCCATCACAATGGCTTCCTGTTTTCTCTCTCTCTCTCCCCGCTTTCTCTCTAGATCTTTCTTATTGCTCATTTCTTTTTCTCTTTTTTTTTCCCTTTGCCATTTCTCGCTTTCATCCAACCCTCCCTCCCACCCCTCCCACTACCCCCCCCCCCACCCAACTGTTCAAATATTATTTCTCCCCCTCCTGTCGTCCTCTCCCCCCCTTTATTTCTCCCTCTCTTTATCTTGTCATTGCCTGTCAGTAGGGATTCTGTCTGCGTCTGAGTGTTGTGTGTGCGTGCGGATGTGTGAACACATTGAGACCGAGATACACTTAAGAGCTCATTGATTTAAAAATACCTTCGATATTGGAGGTCCCCTCCTGCAGATCCGTTCAGAGGCTTATCACGCGTGAGTAGACATCCGCGCGGAGATATGCATAAACCAAAGCTCCACTCCAAAGTTTCTCCTTAAACTTTGTGATTGACCTAGTTAGCTTGTCGTTTTGACAAGTTGTCTGTTTTGACACGACGTCCTCCGGTGTTTATCAACATGCACTTTGCCTATCACACGCTCACGTGGGACACACACACACACACACACACGCGCGTGCACACACTCAAAGATGATTCAAACCGAGATTTTCAAAATTGGCAGGAAGTAAGTGTTGCGTTTGCGACGGTTAAGTGGAACGACTTTTGTATTTGTCCCAATGGCGTTTGTTGCGAGCGCGAGTTCGTTCTATTTCATCCAATTTCCACGGAAAACCCGAACACAACCTTCATTATTCCTGTCCAGGGCGCGACCTATTTGAAAGAGCCTGTGCGCGTTTACGCCAGCGCTCATTTGTGATTTAGCTGCTATGCGCACGGCAGTGTGTGTGTGTGTGTGTGTGTGTGTGTGTGTGTGTGTGTGTGTGTGTGTTTTTCCCCCCGTAGCTCAGGTTTAGTGTGTTTAGCGGGCCTGGCCCGTTGACAGCCAGAGGTGAGAGGTCAAAGAGCCAAGTTAACTCCATCAATCCCCGGGAACAGTTACAAACGAGCCCTCAACTCTGGTCATAACAATCGCTGGATCATGCAGGAAGGACAGGAGGTGGGAAAGAGGGAGCGTTCGACTCGGTTTGGCTTTAAGGAATGTGTTTGTATATAAATCGAAAGCAGAGGCAAAGAAGACTGAAAAGTACAATTTCTCCATTGTTATTAGTTATATCACTTTTGTATTTTATTTAGATTTCTATAGGGCTGGGATTTTGGTACATGGAGAAGTTGAACTAACCTTTAATATTACAACAGCCCGGCGTCCTGGTTCCCTGACTACCAGACACGGGGGGGGAGTGGGGTCCACTTTTCCGAAGATAACTGGTCTGAAAGCTTAAAGAAATACCCATCTTATTAAAGAAACTTGTGAGAAATATGTGCTTTTACAAAAATATCCCAGTAGTACCTGTTTGGCTCAAAATGAAACAGCACACCGGCAGATATCTGGACATTGGAACTGAGCTTAAACAGGAAAAGCATGAAAACCACATTGATGTACACCTACACACACACACACACACACACACACACACAAACTTGGCGTATTACTGATTTAAATAGGGAGGGTCACCATGGAAACACACAAACTCAAGAGAAGCAAATAAAAACGTTTCTCTGCCACCTCAAACACAAATACGTGAAACAAGACGGGATCATTTAATCTTCAATTTTGTAACCGACACCCGGAATTCTGTTGTTTCCTGAGATTTAAGGAAACATGATGAAAAAGAGCATCTGTACTTTGCATCAAAAATAAATATTTTAACCCGAACAAAAACTATGATGTGTTATTTTTTCCCCGATTCAGAAGAGGGAGATTAGGACGTGCGCGCTGGTGAGGGAGCTCACCGAGAGTAAGATGCGGCACTCTGAATGTCAAAATGAGGTAAAGACAACATCTTTATTTTTCCCCAAATTGAAATTTGAATGCTCATGATTCATATTAATGGTAACTGGGTTAAAGGAAAATGTGATTGTTGATTCCCTAATGTAGTTATTGGAGTTTTAATTTGATTGTGGAATTAAAATTTAAACTGAATTTATTACTATTTTTATACAATGCACATTAGATAATGTTGAGTGGGTGTTCCTCGAAATAATACTGTATTACTTGTGAATTCAAGGGTGTTCTTTAAAGGTCATTTAAACGTTTCTTTCATTATCCACATGTGGGTGATAACTAGCGTTTGGATCTTAGGCCTTGGGGGGACCTGAGCGGGGAGAGGGACGAGCAGGGGGCCCAGACGGGGGGCCGGAGCAGAGAGTCTGACCACGGCATCCAGAACGAAGAGACACCGGAGGCTGAGAAGGTCCATGACAACAGGACCTTACACCTGCAGGTCCAACCTTTTATTTCCCAGATGTGTTTCCGTGAGACGCATGCACTAGGTTTCACATTCGTTCCATGTTGGGGTTTAAAATTTGTTTCAGGGCTTATCTTTCATTCCAGGTAGCCTGCATGGGTTTTCAAGCCGTCTTACTATTTGCTGTTGTATTCCTTTGATGTGCTGAGGCTCGGTTGAGTGGGCACCCCTGTGTTTTTTTTTTTTTTCTGCCTTTCTTCCAACAATGACCTGGTTTACCCCCACAGAGTTACACAAACCCACTCAAGGGAAGAGCCCGAACCGAACAGTTTTTGTGCAGTTGGCTACTGAGCAGCTCCATTACTGCTGTGGGAGGTGCAGCACTTTGCTCAAAGGCTCCTCGAAAGTCGGTGCTGAGGAAAAGGGGAAATCGTTACTCACTCATGTCTGCCGTGACCCACATTTTTTCCCAATTGGTCCCGAGACTAAACTGGGAAAGTCTCTGACTCAAGCCCGACCCCCCCCCCCCCCCCCCCCTCGCTGCCTTTTCTCTCTGTCTGTCTGCTTTTGTACACCGTTTCCATCGTTTTCCATTATACCTTCTTCTCAGGCGGAGGTGGGACCGTTGAAACACAAGGTCGGAGGTCACCAGGATGAGTCGTGTCCGCTCAGCCGAGAGGCCGGAGGGATGCAGCGCCTCATGGAGCAGAAAGAGAAGCAGCCACAGCAGCGGCTACGCCATCAGCTCCGCGTTGGTCGGCAACAGGTGAGCGAGCGTCCTCTCTTCTCCTCTCCACCTTCGCTCGCCTCCGCCCATCCCGCGCGGGAGATCGGTTGAGCGCCGACTCTCGGTCAGAAGGTCACGGGAGCTCAAGGGCGGTTTGAGTCGGCGCCGCGTAGCCGCTGAGGCAGCGAGTCCTTTGTGTGCTCAGTTGTCAATCTGCAGCATTGCGATCTGCTGCGTTTAATCCAGGGAACTAAATCAAGAGAAAAAAATTGCATGCACTTATGCGCCGTGATTTATATCACAGTAGAAAATCAACCAGTCAGCCTTTTGCCAAGAACAATAAACTGACCCCGTTTACAGCAGTCAAGTTTTATTTTGTAGTCCATTTAGATAAATCCCCCATTGGCATCATCTGAGCTCCCAAACAAGACAAAATGACCGCTCTGTTTGTCAACCTCTCACTTCCGATTGCACCCAGTGTGTGCAGAGAGGGAAGGACGGGGGCGCGAGGCTGAGAACACAAAGTAGAGGAGAATGACGGCGTAATCAAACGAGGGTCATCTCGGGGTAGTCATGTGACAGCAATGGATACTGAAATACCGGGCCAAATGAGGGTCAAAGCGATACGTTTCCTATCATGTTTAATGAGGGCTGTTTGTTTCCTCAAAGCACAAGCTCCTTATTATGGTCACAAGAAAGCCGTGGTGTTCCCATTAGGCCCTTTTCATAAAGCCTTTCATCCAGCGGGCGCGAGGAAATGCCGAATCCTCCATTAGCGTTCGGACAGCAGTGGAAGCATTAAAGGAGATAAATACTAAAGTAACATCTACAGTGTCGCTGTAATAAGTAAAGTTGGCATATGACAACTTATGAGTTTTTTTGTAACCCTCAGGTGAAACATTCACCACCCCACTAGAATAGAGTTGAGTGCACGTGGGGCAGGTCCGCGCACACACATCCACGCACCCACGCAGGCCCCTCGGTTTTGACTCCGAGCTAGAGAATAAAAGTTGATGGCGCTGCTCCGTCCTCTCCTGTGGCTTGCGTGTCTTTCCAGTCGCACTGCCTTCCACCCCGAGTTGGCGCTAGACGGGCACAGCTAATCCCTGGTTAAACCGAGCCGCGGTGAACCGCTGAAATCTAACTAGTTGGCTGTCATTAGTCGTAAACCCCCGATGTTCTGATCCAGATTACAGTGGGATTAACGTGGATGAACTCGAGATGAGTGCTGGCGCGGGTTTAACTTTCTCCAACGCTCCCCCTTGAAAGGTGAGCCACGGTAGGATTCCTTGTGTGACACCGGGATTAAGCCTGGTTTCACTTCCTGGGTTCCCCTTTCATTGTGAGTGGGGTTACTGCAGAGCAGCACGATGTATTGCACCATATTAGACAAACTAATCTACCACCATTTTTTATTTATTTTCCTGCATGTAAAATCACCGTGAGGTGTTTCACTCTTTGATTGTGTAGCTTCACGATGAAGTTGCTTGTCGCTGTAAATGTTCCACCAGCTTTCTTTATTTGTACCTTCATTAAGCTTTCCCGCTGCTTTTAACGCCACCTTCTTGTGGTGAAGGTGTGTGTCGCTTATAGATTAGAGGACACGAAATGCTGCTTTTCATAAAAGTGCAACCTTTTGTTTTGGTCACGATACCAAACCCTCAGGCAAGGCCTGTTTACCGTTTAAATACAGAGCAAAGGTTTATTCTCATCATCTGTGCTTAACTTTCGCCGCGTTTGCTCTCAGGTCGAGACATTTGGAGGGAAGCTAAAGAAGCAGGAGGTTGAGATGGAAATTCTCCGTGAGCAGCTGAAAGGAGCCGAGGAGGTGATAAGAGACGCAGGTTTACGAGCCCGGGAGCAGAAGGAAACCATAGCCATTTTTAGACAAAAGTACAACGCAGCCATGGAGAAGGTGCATCGGGTGCAAGGACAGGTGGAGCTATTGAAAGAGGAACTACAGTACTCACAGCAACAGGTACATCATAGCAGCATATTATCATTATTGCATGCAACTGTAACTCTTCTAAATACGTAGGCTACCATTTTTCAACAAGACATGAATGAATCCTTTTTCAAAACCACAGTCTAAATTTCGCTCATTGACTTAATCACCTTTATTTTTTTGGGGTGTGGGGGGGGGGGCAGCTTCGAGATTCCCAATTGGCCGCGCATTCAGCGAAAGAGGAGCTCGCTGGGATGGAGCAGCGGTATCTGGAGAAGGTCGGCCACTGGGAGAACGCCCAGGAGGCTTTAGACCAGTTGGCGGATGAACTCCTGGCGAGCCGGACCCTCCTGAGGGAGAGTCAACAAAGAGCGGACCACCTTAAAGGCTTAGTGGAAACCACGCGGGAGCAGGTGGACACGATCAAACAGCAGGTCGGGACAAACACGCCTGCGTACACGACGTATGGCTACGACAACGTAGCCACATATCCATCCTGCAAATACTCCCATGTGAATCAGTCATTTCGATTTATTTGTTCTTTACGAAGGCAGCGTTGTCGAACGGGACGATTTGTAGTGGCGGCGTTTAGGTGAGGCCCAACGGGCGTCTGTGTTCTTACGTGAGCTCCCAGGTGATTGCCAGCTTCATCAGTGGTGTGTGAGGGCATGCACGGGCCTTTGTGTGTGTGTGTGTGTGTGTGTGTGCATGTGACCACTGGAGCGTGTCACTTAATCTTTTCTCCTTTTTCTTTCTGCTTTATATTTACTACGTCAGGCAACAAATGAATCATCTTTATTACGGAGAAATTTAATTTGGATGAACTTAACTGCTGCCGCCAAGGTCAGACGGGCAGAATGTCATTTTAATCCAATCAACTTTAATCTGTTGGTTATAAAAGAGTTAGGCTGCTGAAGAATGGCTGTATCTCAGGCCCTTTATTACACTGGCTAATGACTTTGATTGTGAGGCGCCTATCAAGAGGTTAGGAGTTCTTATGGGGCTTCGCATCCTGCCAATTCTCTACCTCGTGCAACTGTGCTCAGCTAACTCTAAAATCACTAACGTCTTAATTCCCTGTATACAAGAAATCTCCAATTTATAAGAATATGGATGTAGAATCTTGTTTGACCACAAGTGGGAGAAAAGAAATGTTGCATACTCCGTATAGTGTTGTCTCTATTCTGGCCCATTAGAATTCTGATCTATTTCCCCAACGTATAGATGAATTCTACAAGATGTGGATTTCCTCTCCTTTCCTATAAAGGTCCACTTTTGAATCAGTGACATGATTTGCCTACATAAAAGAGTAGTTAACAGACAAAGATTGAGGCCCGTGATACGTTTAGCGTTACATTTAGAAAACACAATGAGCCAGAAGGTCTTTCTTCCAAGGAGACGTTCCTTTGTAATGAAGGGAACATTGCTACGATATTCTTTCTCCACCCATTGCCTCCGTGTAGTTTCTAGCACTAGAGTCACGTGTTATTTTTTGTAAGTTTGTCTGCTGTACGAGGAACATCAAGGCCGGATTTGTCGCTACAGTGCAACAAATCCATTCACAACTGAGTGCAATACGTAATGATGTATTTACTTGGTGGCACATCAAGGTCATTGTCACTTATTAGAAAACCAAATATAATGATCATCTGTTGAAATGTAATTAATTCCGATCTTTTGGGCTTGTTTTTTTATTGGTTTTCATTTCCATTGTAGGTCACCATGGTTAATTGTTTCATATTTAGTGCCATTTTCCGTTATTTACCGATCCTGGCTTTTGTCGTCTTTTGTCTTTTCTTGTTTCATTGACACTGTTTTTGAACAGCTTTTATTGTTATTGCTTTTGTGTGGAAGAATAGCGAACACTTTTTGAAAGATCCAAATAAAGAATACAAGTTTAAATATGCTGTATTATATGAAATATTAACAGGTTTCCTTCTTTCCTCTACCCATCTCACCGGCTCCCTCTACTCACAGAAGCTGATGTTGGAGTGCGACCGACAGCTGCACCAACAGAGTCGTTGTGATGAGCAGTGGCACAGAGAGCAGCTACACAAGGTGCTGTTATACCTTATGCCGTTGTGAACATTAAGGTTACGCATTACAGACTATTTATTTTCATTGCACTTGGCCATTGAATATAGTCTGTAGTCACAGACACATCGTGTGGCAACAATTTGGAGGAGACATTTACATCTACCTATAATCTAAAACAACGCTCATGATTCTGGATGGAATGATGTTCAAGAATTTCTCTTATAGAGAATGAAATGCATTACATGGCTACATTCCAGCACCCACATTGTGTGTGTGTGTGTGTGTGTGTGTTTCAGCGCTGCACCGAGCAGGTTGTGCGCCTTGCCGAGTGTGAAAAGGCGATTCTTCAAATGAAGTCAGAGCTGGAGAGACAGTAATAACTGAGTCTATAAAACTCTCATTGTCCTCTGCTGATCCCGGTTCCTGTCCTTGTCTCGCCTCTGGTGCCCTTCCCATCGGCCTCAGCGCCCCCCGCCCCCCCTCTCTCTCATTCCCCTAACTGCCTGCATGCAAACTGGCACACAGTAGCACACTACAATTACCAATAAACACAATGATCTCATGAAATCATTTTCTATTAATTATGCTTGTTATCCGGTTTATTGTTTTCTTATTGTAGACATCTTTCTACTCTCTGTGTATTTTAAGGGCCCTGCCCGTCTTTGCTTTCCTCCCCGTAGGGTCCGGCGAGAAGCAGATCGGAGGCAAAGTTCCGTTGCTTCCCGCCGTGCAAACATGAGCGATCGCATCCAACTGGAACAGGGAGTGATACATCTGAAAAAGGAAGTGGCAGCCGTAAGGCGTGAGCCGGCGGACACCCAAAAGGTATTAAAATAATTTATATCTGCTGCCCTGTCCTGTCATTTATAGAAAGCCCTGTTATTTTGTTGCCTCATATTCTGCCCCTGAATGTTGCCCGTGCATGCATCTGAACATGGAGCTGGAGATTCAATCCCAAGTTCCCAGAGAAGGAGCACTCCACCCACCTCCACGGGCACCACACACCCACCCACCACTAATGTGATTGCCCCGGCATTGCCTGGCAGAAACGAATCGCCTCGCCATTAATTAATGCACCGAATGTGCCAAGCCTGGTGAAATTGAGTCCAATTAAGAGCTCAATGGGACACTAAACATTAAAATCACTCAAAGTGGCGACTGTAGGCTGGCAGAGGGCCAACATCGCTGCCACTTATTGTCTCATCAGTCACGAGTGTGTGTGTGTGTGTGTGTGTGTGTGTGGTCTGGGTGCAAGTGGGGGCATTTGATTTTACGCATTCACTTGTGTGTCCTATGGCGCGCACACAAGTGTCACACACGTGTTGCTTGCCAACAACATCATATACATGCAACTGTAGTATGTTCTCCTCTGGCCTTCAGGTCTTCGGCCTAATGTCACATAGCGCGTCGAGGTTTACTCGTGCTGGTAAAGTGTACATGATGGAGTGGCCGTCGGGGCGGACGTTTCAATACGTTTGGATTATGTGGAGTTTGCTGCCGTTTCCCTTCCAAACACCTTGGACCAAAGTAATTCAAACATGATTTTTCAAGTCTGCCTCTGAAGCGATGCCTTCATTTCTCTGGCTGTACGGCAGAGGCAAACGTTTCAGTCAAGGCTTCCCGCGGTTAAAGCAAATGTAAGAAGGGAATCAATAACGAATGAGAAGTTGTCACTCACACACTTTAGGCCCCTTTTTTCACGGAAAGTGTGAAATTCATTCTTGACACAATCTTGCAAGATGCTTCAACACCGCGTGTGTGTGTGTGTGCGCATGAAAAAACCCAGTCCCTTACCCACTATTGCTCTTATGCCCTTACTTATACTGCAGGTTCATATGGCACTTGGCCGACAGTCAGAGGAGCAGCTGAAGGAGGTCAGGAGAGCGGCGGCGAGGCAGAGCGGCGATGGGTTCGCGCACAGAGAGGAGGTGCACAGACTTCAGGAGGACTTACTGAAGGCGGAGGAGAGAATGAGGAGGCAGTTGAGTCGAGAGCTGGAGGAGCCGCGCAGCGAGCCGCAAGTGACAGGTAGCAACCGGGCAATAAATCAGTCGCTCATTTCATCCATCCATCCGTCCCTTTAGCACATACACGAATTGTGTACATTTACAGTTTATTTGCCCAAATCCTTAATTTCTATGTTGACGAGCGTTTATATCATGGGCCTGTACAACTAAGACGTTAGAGAAGCTCTACAGTGTTCGCTGCCTCTTATTTGGAACAGAGCCCCACTGCTGTTAGCTCAATCATTGAGCTCGAATTAGCCAGCAGTGGTGCAGCTATTTGGTGATTCGGTTGCTATCTGTCTGCACGCAATGTTAGCTCCAACACACACACACACACACAGTGTGGATAGAGGTTTGATTTAATGGCACACTGCTTTGGCGGTATGGTAATGATCTAGTTTATGTGTGTGTGCGCTCGTGCCTTCCGGTGGCCTTTGTAGTAGTGCGGCAGTGCAGGAATGGTGACGTCTGGGTCTCGCCGGGCACAGAAACGTCTCATTAAGAATTAACGTACACATCTACGGTCACGCCAGGCAAACCCCTCTCTCGCGCGTGCACACGCAGCCATTCCTCCCAACTCCCAGCGCTTTAATTAGCACACACACACACACACTCACACACGCGTGCTCTCCGAGGGTACAAATACAGACGGCGCGCGTGCGCACGCACACACTCTCACCTATTGTCCGCAGAGAGATGAATCTGAGGTCTTTCTCCGCGGCAGAGAGTGGCTGGCCTGCTCGCTGAACACTGCTCATTAACAAGATAGAGACAGAAGGACAACGGCGTGTAGCTTGGCCTTTGTCTGTGATCAAAACCCATTCCCTCAACTCCGCGCTCCACACAAAACAGCGTGATATTCAGCTTTTACCTTCAGCAAATACAATCCAGCAACGCAGAGCCTATTGTAATGACTTAAGAAGGGAAAAGGTGCATTGTTATAACAAAGGGGGCATTGTTTACCTGGATATCGCAGTAGGCAGAATAGACTGGAAATAACTGTTGCAGACAGAAGGCCTTTTTTTTATTATTAACATGGAGCCTTTGTTAAGGCGCTTTCTGTCATAAAACAACATCTTGAGTGGAGATTCTTGATAACAGTGGATCTGGTCTGCGATTGTGAAAAAACAACAGGTTAGAATACAGATTGTCGGACTGCAAAGACAAGAATGAGGAAAAAACAGCAGTAACCTTGCTTCATTGCTTCATTTTAGTACTTTAGTACATTTTTACAACTGATTATTACTGATTTTTTTTACACGTGTTATATATTTGGTACTTTGGTGCTGTGAGACGGGTGACACGTTTGGTGGCTCCTACGTTTAACTGGCCGTTTACATAGCAAGTCATTTGGATTGGGATGGATATTATATTAAAAGGTGTCTGTGGCCAGCTGGAGGGGATGTCCACTGGGCGAAAGGAACGCGGGATGGGTTGGGAACCCGAGAAGTGTCATGTGGATGAGATTGAAGCAGCAGAAGGCAGCTGGATTCAATCTGACTGTGGACGCAGCGACAGGAAAGAAGAGGGTGATTAAAAATGAGAGGGAAAAAATCCTTAAACCCGGCTCATGACTGAATGTGTCAAATGTAACGTCACTCTGACTGCATGCGTTCCCTGCATGACGGCACCTTCACTAGATACTGTTTCTCACAAAGTAGTCACCCCGAAAGGGAAATCACATGACACCAAACGCCACCGTGCCGAGGACCCGCCGCTGCTTTGCATACGTGCAGTCAATTGCATTTACATTATGGGATTTTTGAAAGACGTTTCTTCAGACAAAAAAATAGAAAAGTTGTGTTATTAATCTAATTCACAGAAAACAGTGTGTCTTATCATCTACAGTAAATGGATGGTTAATGCTTTTGGGAAATCAAGCAAGACAATACATATGATGATGGTGTAATCTTACATCTGAAATAAGATGTATCATAAGGTCGGCTGTAATGTGAAATAAATATAATGCCCTGTGACCACAAATGAAATAACAGCATAAACAAAAACACAATATCCATATTTCCACACTTCCTCAAAAACAGAAATGTGATATTACCACCCCTCTGTGCTGCTGATGTGCATCTGCCTAAAGATGACGAAATCATTATTGTCTGCCTTTGTGTTTGTGTGTCTGGGTTTGCGTGCGAGTGTGTGTGTGTGTGTGTGTGTGTGTGTGTGTGTGTGCTGCTATCCAATCTGGATCCCTGGTCGCACACATGCACATGCCTCTCTCCTCCAATTCACCTCTATTACTAGCTATAATCCCATTTCACACTCTATCGATCCCCAAAACTGTTGTTCACCGGAACCAGCAGCAAACACCGGCATTTCTCCCCATCATTTCACCACCATTGTTCTTTATTACACAAAGAAGACCCCCCCCCCTTTTTGTCTCACAGTAAACTCGGCCCGCTGAAATATGAATTATAAATGTATGGCTAATAAAGGAGAAGGGGGAAAGAGAGTGAGAGAGAGAGAGAGAGAGAGAGAGAGAGAGAAGTGGTTGGTAGAAACATCAGAGAAAATGACTCCTTTACAAGAGTCTATTGATCAGTTTCTATCAAAGGGGGATGTCAGACATGAGATTACCTGGCAGTTTGAGCATTAGGTGCCGTGTGTTATAGCCCCGGGCCCTTGTACCGCTGCCAGAGGATTGTAAATAAAGCGAAGGGGAGAGAGCAAGAGGGGAGTGTGTTGGGGTGCATGTGTGTGTTTTGGGTTCAAGATTCCCCCGGTGTGTGTTGCTCTTTGTCTTTTGTTAGTGCTCACTGTTGTGTGCATATGATTTTTCTCCTTCTTCTTCTTGTATTTGTGTGCATGACTGTGTGCGGCTGTGCACCTTTTGGCTTATACCCAAAAGCAGTGTTGCAAGCCCATGAAACTTCAGAAAGAGAGGGAGTGAGTCTTGGGAGGCTTTGGGACGTCTCTCGGGAGCACCTCAGCCCGCTACGAATCCCCCAACAAAGCCAAAGGAAGCCCCTATGAAGCCTTATGAAGCTTTTATGAGGGCCAGGAAGGGCCCGGCCCAGCCGCAACCACTGATTCAGGGTTAGCCGGGTTCTCGTCCCTCTCATGTTAAAGGTTAGCTACGAAAGCGGGGTAATCTGACTGCAGATCTGTGATTATGAACCCATGCTGTATGGCGGCTTTGAAGCGCTTCATGAAGGAGAGATTAGATTATGAACTAATGTCATACCTCACGTGGTGAAGCCGGTATAAAAGGGTCAAGAAAGTAAGAGACCCAAGATCTCGCGTCTCGTTTCCGGCCGCATGGTTCGGCTCTGCAGTATGTTGATAGTACCTCCTCGGTGTGGGCAGATCGGGCCCACCTGATCGCCATGGCAGCATTAAACCGTCTGCCGTCATCTTCAACGGCTCGGCTCACTCGGATCTTCGATAGAGGTGGTTTTGAAAAATAAAAATAAAATCTGAATATACAGAACATTTGTTCATGTATAACCAAGAAAAAGGGCGCTACGTAGAGCCGCGTCGTCCCATTGTGTGGAAATGCAGCATCTATTTTAAGCTATTAAGAAGAATTGATTGTTGAGAAATCCACACTCCTCTGCGGCTCCTCTTTTAATGTGGAAAACGTTGGCTGCATGTGGTCATCAAACTAAGCTAAATATACCACACAGCCCACCTGGTCCAAAGTAAACTCCTAGTGTGTGTCTGTTTGTTTACTGCTTTCTACCTCGGCGTGTTCTCGTGTTCCTATGCAGCTCGGTCTGTCCTTTTCTCGTAATTTTTGGGGTGTGTGTTCGGGTGCACGTCGGTGCAGCTAATTGCTCTCTCTGTGGCCTCCCCTGGTGGGACGCGTCACTGAGGTCACCTCAAAACTAAGGCCGACTCCAGTTTTCACATCTCTGCTTTATCGATTATTGAGATTCATAACAAACCTTCACCTTGAGATTTAGCCAAATAGCCACGGTAGAGGCACACGCAAATAAAAGAGCTTTTGCTTCGTTAAATATTTAGCATTCCAGTTGCGGCTTCAATTTTCCTGGGGCTTCAGTTTAAACAGTTTGGATACAGCAAAGCCATGAATGAATCATGGCTTTATTAAATGTAGATTTTCCTTTCTGCTTTTCCTTCATACCGGTATTGGTTTTAGCCCCCCCCCCCCCCCCCCCCCCTCTCTTCAGTCTGTCCCACCACTACCATCACAGTGTGGCCCTAAAAGCATCACAGCAACACACTGAGCATTTCTCTGTTTCTATTTCACACACTCACCCGCACATGCACACCAAAAAGTCAAGGTCCGTCCTGTAAATATTCAACACACACACAAACACACAGTCAGGAGCGCACCGCTACATATTCGGCGCACATACCTCCTCAATATTCACCAGCCTTGACCACCGATGGCTGACAGTTTATGTTATATTCAATGAATACTGAATGTAGTGAAAAGGTTTTTAAGAGCTGCAAAGAAACATTGACTCACAAAACAGGATACAGAACAAAAAGAAAAAGGGGGAGAGAGAGGGGGAGAGGGGGGTGCAAAGCCCAAATTTTAAATTCAAACTAAAAAGGCCCCGCGCGTAAGCAAGGAACCACTCAATGTGCTAAATTACTAAGTGTGGGACGGCGGGGTTTTTTAGTTGATGTCGACGGAGGGGACGGCTGGAAAGGGAACGTGATTGAAGGGATGCGGTCAGCGGCTCGAGTGGCGTGCTCAAGGTAAAGAGTGCCATCTATTGACAAAGTCGGGGAGAGCGCTGCTCTTCTTCTTTTTTCTTTTTGTGCGTCTGTCTCAACAGAAGGGCCGCCGCGTCGCCTCCGAGAGGCGTCCGGCGCTTCTCCCGCGGAAGGGTTTGCTTCTCGCTTTGAAAAGGCGGCTCGCGGCCTCCGATTTTTTTTCAGTCTGAAACTTGAAATTAAATCAATTTCTGTAAAACGTTCTTTAATCCTCGGCCTGTCGGAGAACGCACTCTGTGTATGAATATGAATTTACCATTTTTTTTTGTTTTTGTTATGTATTTCTTTCTTGAACTGAATTAGAAAACACATTGAACCAACAATGTGATATCTCAGTCAGAATGGACATATTTCCTCTCACGCGGCCTCTTAGCGAATCTTAACCCAACAGCGTTTGAAGTGAACAGTTGCTCTCTGTATCTCACACTTTTCCGCCCCTGTCTCCCCCCCCCCCCACTACCCACCCCCGCCCCCACCTCCCCCTCCCCCCTGCTCAGCGGAGGAGTTGGCAACCCGTGCAGAGGAGGCGAGGCGGATGCAGGGGCGGCTGAATGAGGGAAAGCTAGCGGAGGAGAAAATAAGGTACGAACGGAGAGCGGCAGAGAGGGACAGAAGCTTCCCTCTCTCATCCCGTTTCCCATGGTCCCCTGAGTAAAAAGTCAGTAATCAAAAACATTTAGCTTTTATGCAGGCGGCGTACAGTAGGCTTCACAAAGTGAACATGTGTCGGACAGAACAGCCCTAAGCTCTAGACACACACACACATTTTGAAAAGAGTCTTCAAAGCACAATGCCTAACTTTGTGTTGTTTCTAAAAGAGAGATCTCAGCGGGGAAAAAAAAAAAGTTCTGCTCCAGAAGTGAATCTTAACAAATGTCAAAATGTGTGTTGATGGGACTCGGTGGTGGGTGAGCAGCTGTTAGGGTCGTAGAGTTCAAAGTTCAGAGGCGAGACCCCCCCCGCTTGACCGCGCCGTGTCACCGGAGCCGCGGTGATGACATCAGCAAGCGCGTATCACCCAGCAGAGAGTGTGTTTGTGTGCGTCTGTTTGTGCGCACATATTTGCGGCCGTGGCTGCGGCTGAGCGCCGCGACCTCACTGCAGCGGCGAGAACTGTGGGAATTTTAAATGTTTAGTTGAACCATGGAACATTTTCATCTTGAGCCCACAATTTGAATGGCGACATTCTGAATTATTACATTTTATTTAAACCAATTTAGGTAGTGAACGGTAAAACAATCCCAGTGTCTGCATATTATATCCATTTACAGAATCATGCTGTTTACCGTTCAACCCAGTATTATCTAATAACTGCAAAGACATGAAAGATTTTTAAGCAACAACACCATACTAATGGCTTCCATCTGTGCTGTGGGAAATCCCCTCCTTTCTCCACAGGATGCCTCCTCTCTTCCTTCCCTTTGCCTCTTCATCCTATCGTCCCCCCCCCCCCCTCCCCCCGTGGGCCAATCTATCAGGCATTTTCTCTCCGTTCTTCCTGAGCTTTTACTACCACTGAGTTACTCTATGAAACGCGTAGCAAATTAATCTGACCATTTAGCCACAGACACGCGAGTCACCTATAATGTACTGACATTTTAGAATGTAAATAGATGTATATTTTAATGATTTAAAAAAGAGAATTCATTAAAGTGCACATGCTTTTGCTGGGTATCGCCTTAAAACTGCTAATTTCGCAATGAATACAGCACTTATTTTTCTTTCCAAGTACAAAAATAAAACCCACTCATTTGCTTATTAATTGATTGATAACAAAAATGTATTGGCAACAAATATTATTTTATTGCCGCTCTTTTCCCTAGAGTTCAACAGTTTGAAAGCTATATAAATGAAGTAATAAATGAACGCAGAAAGCAGGTTTATCAATTATACTACAATAGGCTATAGTACCCATATATAATAATGCTAAATTATTAACAAAAAAATTATAAAAAACATGTATTGAGATGGATAACCATTAAACTGCATTATTTATTGAGTTCTTGAGTTCTAAAATCTATAGTATTCTATCTTTAGTTCACTGTCCCCTTTGCCTCTAAAAGCTAAAATAATGTAAATATTCATATTCATTTGCTCTTAGAGGCTCGGGTCAAGTTTGTTTTGGTGCCTGCGTGTGTGTGTGTGTGTGTGCGTGCGTGCGTGCGTGCGTGCGTGTGTGTGTGTGTGTGGACAAGGTTGGCGGGGTTGCTGAGGCTCACACGGCGGCCGAAGCGCGGCTGTGGAGGGAGGTTTGTGGAAATGGTAATCATTTGTCGTATTGATCTCGCTGGAGCCGGGGCAGCTGGCACGCACAAAGTTGCTCGCACACGTGTACACACACACTTGCGGACACTAACCGACTCGCATACACACAGAGGCAGAGTTGCGTGGCAGGAATAGACCCCCTCATATTGATCCACTTCACATTCCCTTAGCTCGGCTGCCACACACACACACACACACACACACACACACACACACACACACACACACACACACAGGCATCCTAAAACTTGCACCCACGGGATCTTGACATTCAACAAACTTCATATTGGATTAAATACTTTAAATGCGTTTGTCTTCAGGACGGTTTATTGTAACAATGAACGTGAAAGTATTTGAACGACAGATTCATGCTATTAACCAAATCCTAGTGTAGTGCTCCATTTAGTTGTGGTTGGCGTGTGCAGGTCACGGGGCGGGTGGCCGGAGACAGAAGTGGCGGCGCTCCGGAGGAATCTTCAGCAGGCTGTCGATCACAAACTCCAGGCGGAGCGGGAGAAACGGGAAGCCCGGGAGCAGGTAAATGAACCACGCCTTCGCAACGAAGCCGGCGCGAATGATTCTAAACCTTCCGTTGGAAATCGGCTCGGAGCGCAGCGCAGGTGAGGTGACACCGATTTGACCACTTAACGCCACTTACACGTAATCGTCTAATCCTTCTGGCCGGTGGCGTATTGATCTTTTGAGGTGACCCAACCCCTTTTTTATAAGGCGGCTCTACTGTACTACATAAACAGGTACACTAATACGCAAATGTTCTCCTCCTGAGGCCTCCAAGGTCTTCTCCTCTCCCCCCCCCCCCTCACTTTTTTGATGATTAGTGGCATATATCCCACGCTAGAGCCCGGATTATCTTGTCCAAGAGAAGGAGGGGGGTGTATGCGGGACCTAAACCTGGCAAGGTGATTTGGAGCGTTAATTCCTGGGTGTAATATTCCCTGATATTCCCTTAATGTTCTGGCTGGGAGCGAAGGGGGAGGGCGTCTCCGGGGAGAGCAGTTGTCAGAGCTGAGCCGCCGCCGTACAAAGGCAGAATGGATAATCAAGGGTAACGCCAGGACGGGGAGCTGATGTTCATTTAGATTGGACAAACTTTGAATTCCGTCCTGAGCTCCTGTGCACAGCCGCGCTCCCTCGGATCTTGATTTTGCATTTCGTTCCAATACTTTCACCTTTTTCTTTTTCATCCCTCTGTTTCTTTGTTTTTCCTCCCGTCCTCCGTCCCTCTCTTCACTCGCCCCGTCCTCCCTACTTTTTCCCCTTTGTTCCCTCACTCCTTCCTTCACTCCGCCCTTGCGTGGCTCGTCTGTTTTGTTTTTTTCTCTCTCAGCATTAGTGGGGTTCGACAACAAGTGAAGGCCCAGGGTTCAGTTGGGGCTTACGCCCTTTGTTTGTGTGCCTGTGTGTCTGCAGAAAACCCCGTATACGGACCCTTCAGCCTCATATAGGGCCGCATGCTCGAATTGTGAATCACCGTCACGCCACAAGGGGGTGGTTCAAAAACTGACACCCGTTTTGAACCGCAGCATGCGCGGTAATTAATTCCATTAACCTGAAGTTATTCACAATACGACATGAATATCTTCCTGTTTCTTTTTTTTTTTTCAATCTTGGCCACCATCTTGAGTGTAAGGCTGCCAGAAGGGATAATTGAGTGAGTTTCATCCCTTTGTTGTTTGGGAGGGAAGATGGAGACGCAACAGGCTGAGATCTGCACACTGCTCGCGTGTTGTTGTTTTTTGGGGGATGTTTATTTCCACACTTGTTGTAAAATCTTGACGAGTGCGCGCGTGTGTGTGTGTGTGTGTGTGTGTGTGTGTGTGTGTGTGTGTGTTTGCGAGTATCTGCATGTCTTTGATATGTGTCTGGTCTGCTGTCTCACTCGTTGATAATCCCCTCACACTTCTCCTTTGCGTTCTTTTCCGTTTTCCCCCGTTTTTCATCATCCAATGGGCTTTTCCATGAATTTGACTCCAAACTGTGTTTAAACACCAGTGTGTGTGATGTCCCTCCCGTCCGCCTGTGACTCCTTCATTAGGTCTCAATCTCTGCTATTGACCAGCAGAAGATGAATTATCCACCAGTGAAAAAAATCAAAGGGTTTGAAATGGTAAATGGTACACTACAGTGGCCTATAGAGGAAATCTATATTACAAATTGCCTCAGTGCACAGTAGCTGATCCTCACATAGCTCTGTGCGTGTGTGCGTGTGTGTGTCTTTGTATCAATGTACTGTTTGTGTTTACCAGGTGTGTTCAGTGTTCTTTTTCTGATATGAAGAAAAGGATTTGCATGCTATTTGCCTGTAAATGTGGTGCTTGCGTGTGTGCCGCTCAGCATGCACGGGGAGGGACAAACACACACACACACACACACACGCACACACGCTGACTTCACTTGATCCCGTCCCTCTGCATGAGTCCAGTTCAGATGGTGGTAAACATGAGGCGTGTTTGTGACTGATCAGATCATCTCCTCTCGCTCTCTGACACACACAGACTATCTTTCTTTCTCCTTCTCTCTCTCACACACACACACAATCACAGTCATTAGTGTGTTTACCTCAACTCCTCTTAGCATGGAGTAAACGATTTCAAACAGCTTTAATGAGCATTTGTAGGGAAGTTTACAGATACCAAAAGTTTATGAGAATGTTTTCATTCCCATGAACTTTTTAGAACTCTTGATCTCGTAACATAGAAATACAATTAGACAGGAGCTTCTAATCATTCCCAGTCGGCCTGGCGATCAGAGAAATGAGCCCGGTCGCTGCTTAAGTACACTCGGGCGGGCCACACGGTACCACAAGAAGCCGCTTTATTCTGCACGCGGGGGTTCGACAGTGCGGGATGTAATTCGATCTATTTTTCCTCCGTTTTTCTTCGGCGCTCCGTCGCTGATGGACACTGATTCAGCTCCCCAAAGGTTGCAGTCTACCTAATCGCCTTTGACACACTTGCAGGTGTCAATCACAGACACGATGTTTTATTCAAAATGTGGCCGTGTGGGGGAAACTTTGCAGCCGTGAGTCTTCGGCATTTTCATTTTCTTGATGGTAGAGAGAGTTGGTCTGTGGATTGTTCTCATCTGGTCGTTGATCTGACTCATTATACCTGATGGAAGCCCCAAGACCGCCTTAATTAGCTCAAAATGACCCTGACTACATCACCGTTTTCACACAAATACACACTCTGCTTCACACGTACACACACACACACACACACACACACACACACACACACGGGAATGAGGACAGACAAATGAAGCTCATTTGTTTAGTTGATGAATAAAGAGAAGTGCTCCAATTGTCTGACTATTTAACCACGGAGAGGCCTTTGTATTTGTGCGACGTGCGTGTGCATGCGTGTCTACGTGTCCCATCACCCTCCAACACAGCTCATTAAGCCACATTCGTGTGTAATTCATCTAACAGACGGGGCGGACTCCATAACTTTTCGTGTCCCTCTCAGCTGTCACACGGCCGTTCTCCAAACTCAAAGTTGCTCCACGCGGGAGTTTGCGAGGGCCACGCAAGACACAATGGTGTCCTTTTAGCAAAAGGTGGGGAAGAGAAAAACGTGTTCAGTAGATGCGTAGATATTTAAAAGTGGTTTCCATCTTTGCCGATGGACATTCACTTATCACTCGTCCCGAGTTCTGCTCCAGCAAAAACATTTCTAAATGCACAGAACAGATAATGCACATTTTAGATCTGATGGGAAGTTACATTTCATTAATATTTGTCTAGTGTCAAACCTCCCTTCAATTGTTAAAATCCAATCCAACCACTGAACAAACATCTCTTACGTTTATTTTAGTTTTATCGATGGGTTTATAGAAAAGAAAGTAGTATAAGTGAAACCTTTTTGTTCTCTCAGTTCTTTCACTTAGTCAAAGTTGAGACTCTTCACTTTTTGCATACTTGCATTTGACTTGTGTGAAAATGAGTCTTAACAAAGTACACATGCCACTGATCCAACAGCTTCTAGATAATAAAAATAAGTAGGATTGCTGATATTGTAATTACTCAAGGCTAACATTTGATCGTCTCACCTCAATCCTCTTCACAAATTCTAAAAGAGCCTTTTAATATCACGAAGGACGACTTTATACAGAGCCATCCTCAAAACCAAAGAATAAAGCTTGAATTGATAGGATTATTAATATGAAAATGAAAACCCACGAAAGTAGGTTTTGTTTTTCTTTAAATCATTTTGCCACAGCAGCAATGGTGTTAATTGATATTTGGTTTAGTAGATGTCATGTCCCACTTGTTATATAAAGGCTGCCCTGCAAGAGAACATGTGAATAGCATGATAACCAAGCACAGTCTCCTTCACTGTAAAGACTGAACGGAAGGCCTTGGCCAAGAGATCGGCCCTGGCAGTTGTGTGTGCAGAAATTGTTTCCTACAAATCAATCATGTAGTGGAAAATAATAAATAAATGCCTCTCACCTCTCTATTATTTTATTTTCCAACATTGTATTAAGGGGCAGAAAGAATAACAAAGCAACTGGTAGCGTTTTTCCAAACTCTTGCTGCATCAGCTCATAAACAATAAACAGCAACAATAAAACTCTAAAATTGTTCTTTTGTGCTGCTGCCGGTCAGCTCAGCACTGTAGCATGACGGTCACCCGGACGACTAAACATGGGGCGGTCTGCTAAATGGGAATCCCTAACATTGTTTACATCTTTTTATTCTAAGACGTGTAGCAGTCCTGGATGCTGCAACACCGTTTGCATCTTTTCTCCAGTTATCTTGCAACCTCAAGAACTCACTAATGCAGAATGAAGTTTCTAGGTGCGAATAATTTCTGAATATTACCAAGAACAACCTCGGCTGACACATTATTTTTCAATGTCAGAGTGTAGAAGAAATCTTACGACGGAATTGAAGACAATCGTTAATAAATAAATCCAAAGGAAACTTTGTGATTGAAATCAGAAACTTGAATAAAAATAGACGACTGAATACGTGCAAATGAACAGATTACAGTCTGCACACCAAAAAACGAAGCCTGAGTTTCTTCAATATTTTACAATACCGTGGGGTGGACAGCTGGACTCCACCCGGCTGGTGGGTGAGAATCTTTCACCAATGCTGAAAATTGAAGTTGTTTTCATGCTCCGATGCAGGCGGCCGTTGACAAACAACCCAGCGGCATGCGTAGGGAAGTTTGTGATAAAAAAGATCTGTGAGAGGAGCGAGGCCATGCAGCGGCAGACGAAGGTAATTAAAGAAGCCATCATCAGCGTCATTAATATGCTAGATCTGCTGTGGCCCACTGACTAGTCTAATGGAGAATATGTCATCATCGTCACCATTAGGGAGAGTGGGACACACACAAACATTCGCGCACATGGTCTTAATGTTGGGTCACGCCATGATTATCACCATTAAGCCTAGAGTGAGAAGACCTGCTTAGGGAGCCTCATTCTCTCCTGCCACCGTACAAGCGCATGCACACATATACAGTGTACTCGCCCGCACACACACACACACACACACACACACGCCTGTGGATCTTTAATTCAGAGCCTGTGAGTGATAAGTATGCATATTTAAGTGATGTCAGGCCTGTTGGGTCTTTTAATTAGACAGAATGAATGAATGTTTTATAAAAACGTGTTTAACAATAAATGTGTTCATTAATTTGATGAGAGGATGTGCTCTGATGAGCTGAGTGGGACCGAGTAATGGCTCGTATTCAGCGCTGGAGGTTTGATGAGGATGGAAGCAACAGCCAGGCTGTCAGTTAAAAAAAAAAAAAATCATCTCAAATCATCTTTATGTTCCTCTCTTTAACGAGAAAAGTTCACTTTGGTTCATCACACGACCTCGGCCCGCTATGTTTTAGTGAAAATGCACTTCTGTCCTGCACGGCTAATATGGAAGGTGATACCAGTCCACTACTCAACGTAGAATAGAAAAGATGGAAAACCCATTAACTGCTTCCCATCATTTTTTTTTTAATGTATTTATTGGTCTGCAGATACACTTTCGCCATAAAAGTTCATTCAGATGTATAACTTCAGAGTAAGAATTGTCCATATTATTTCTTTTGTCGGTGAAACTTTTGGACAGGACGACTTCTGTCGTCGAAATGACAAATACTGCTGCAGCAGCTGATCCCACATCCTCCACCAGCACCGCAGTAGTAAACTCTTTTTCTCTGGGAGAGACCTGAAAGGACCAGTGGTATCGCCCTGCTTGGTTAGTGTGTCCCAAATACATTTTGTTGCCCCTTTTAGCCCCCCATCATCTGCTAAAATATTTGCGCAACAAAACCAATCTAAATGTTAAGCAGGTATGCCGCTTCACTCCTCCCCCTGCTCGCAATTGCGCCTCCTTTTGTGCATTTTTCTCTAAATATCCGTCCCGCTGCCACCTCTCTCTCGCACTCTCCCCCTCCTTCGCACACACCCTTTCGCTGCCTCCCTTGACACCGGTGGAAAACAGAGTGATGGTGCGTAATTTAGTCCTAATCACAACATCAGACTTGTGCTGCCATTTACATCCCTCCACCAGCCGAGCCCATCGGACGGTCAGGAGGGAGATGTTAATGTAGAACCACAGGTAATTACCGTCATTACAGCACGGATCCCAGCAGCGTGAGCTTGTGTGTGTGTGCGTGTGTGTGTGTGTGTGTGTGCGTACGCGGGTGCAGATGCGTTGTGGTGTTTTCAGTTTCTGAAAGGCGAGGTTTTGATATTTCTGTTTGTGTAATTACTGTTAGAGTTTTATCCTGAGGTTTAGGTCAACGTACCAACTTATTTTAGATGATGATATATGTTGTGTGTGACCGAAAAACCGTAATGAAACCGCGTTTCTGCAATGTGTTTACGCACTAAAATTGAATGATTTGCTTGGTGTCATTTCATCGCTACCTCTGTTTTTCCTCATTGTTTGACTGTCAAAAAATGCAGCCCTTCCTTAACATGATCACACTTAATTCTAATGTTTATGTTAAGAAAATAAATATCCCATATGAGGCATCTTATTAATTTAGATTGTTGATCATTCTCTTCTTGAATTGCACCTTTTACTATCTCACATTCATTTGACAGGGCGGCACGGTGGCGTGGTGGTTTGCACTGTTGCCTCACAGCAAGAAGGTCCTGGGTTCGATTCCGCCCAGTGGCCTTTCTGTGTGTGTCCCCGTGTCTGCGTGGGTTCTCTCCGGGTTCTCCGGCTTCCTCCCACAGTCCAAAGACATGCTCTGGGGATCAGGTTAATTGGGGACTTTAAATTGCCCGTAGATGTGTGAATGTGAGTGTGAATGGTTGTATGTCTCTGTGTTGCCCTGCGATTGGCTGGCGACCTATCCAGGGTGTACCCTGTCTATGGCTGGGATGGACTCCAGCCCCCCCGCGACCCTGCGTGCAGGATAAGCGGTTTGACAATGGACATTCATTTGACATATGGGAGGTTTCCCAAGAACTCAATCTTTCTGTTTTTTTCTTTTGAATACCAGCAGGCTTTACTGAAGGCCACCTCTTCAGAACACACCTCGGCGACATGGCGTCCACATACTAGCTTGGAATTGCAGGACATTTAACGTTAAGCATGCAATCGATTTCTCCATCCCTGCAACGCGTCCTTTTAGCCAACATATTTATCATGGATCAGAAATCTAGAACAGCATTGGCTCATTTAGCAGTTATTTTTAATTTACGGTCGGCTCCTGAAGCCACTTTTTAGTTTATAGTAACTCACCGTACATATTGACACAATCCCCAAAGTTTATGAACACTTCAGACAATGCAACTCTGTTTTATTAGACATCTCAACGGTTGTCCACTCTTTGCTCCGTGTCCAGTTTCACTGAATCCATTTGGTGAAATGGGGGAGAATTGTTTGTGATAATCTCTTTGAATTTGCCTGCATGCAATATTTTTCAGCTCGGCATCTATAGGATCAGCTGTCTTATTTTCTCAGAGTTACATTTAACTCTGTCGGGTTGTCAAGATAAACATCGGTAAAGAAATATACGTATGGGATTCAACAGACGCACACAGTACGTGATTCGCCTCTCTCAGCGTTTAATATTTTTGACATTTTGGGTTAATCATGTGACATTTCTGGATCCCTAAATCATGGCCAACATATTGGAAACTTTTTTTTTTTCATGTTTTCCCATGTATTTGTGGGGAAATAGTATGGTATATCAAGGTGTTTCCATGGCGATAAGGGTAATGTGCCAGGGTCCCAAGAGTTTAGGCATGGAAAGGTCTTGACTGATAAGCTGAATGAAAAAGTCAGCAGTTTGGCCATCGCCACCCCATCCCTGCTTTCACCCCTCACCCGCCCCTTTTACTCCAATCTCATCTTTAGTCTGCTTCTGCCCCCTCCCCCTCCCACCCGTCCCTCCATTTGTCCTTCTTACACCTGCTTAATACCTAACCCTCTTATTTACACCTGCGTGTGCAAATGCCATCTCTTTCATCCCCCATTATTCTCCATTTACCTGTTTTCTTTCTTGTGTTGTTATTAGGCCCTATTTTGGAAATGTATTTTCCCCTTGTCATTGCGACCATCTATTAGAGACCCAATTTCCTTTGTTAATTTTACACCATTGGTGTGAGTAGAGAGAGACCTAAACCCAAACCTGGAAAGCCAGTGTTCGAAGTGAATATTCACTGTGAAATTAAAAGCGCATTGAAGCAAAGATGGAGGGAACGTTCCAGTTCCCGCTGATACCTAATGACCGTTGTTGTGATTGGGAATGTTTGACTGTGAATTGTAGGTGGACACACTGCTGGCGGAGCTGGAGGAGACGCGGTCTGAGAAGGCAAACCTGCGCCATGAGAGCCAGTTGGTCGTGACTAATGTCAACTGTTGGATTGCTAAACAAAAGTAAGACCAAAAGGAGCCCCGCAATGTTTCTTTTTTCTTCCTAATTCATTTGTATTCCTAAAACTCGATGCACCATGTTTATGTCCTTATAAAACGCCGTAGCTGGTTTAGCTTCACAATAGGTAACAGTGACGTGACAAAAGTCTTCCTCCCCCCGTCAGAGCTTCCAACGAGAGCCTCAGTGGCCGGACGGAGGCCCAGAACAAGGTGCTGCTCATCCTCACTGAAGAGAAAGCGTGAGTATTTCCTGTCTACGCTACAGCAGAGCGAACCGCTTCACCTGCAACCTGGTCACCGTTCCCACCGGCAGGGTAGTTTGTGGTGGACATTCTCGCAACCTGACCGCCATGCTGCCTATCTGCGTCACCATGACTCTCTCTCTCTCACACACACACACACACACTGGTGTGGGCGTGACATATTCCTCTTTCCAGAGATCAAAGCGGTCCAGCTGTCTTCTGTCGTCCCTCCCCCTGTGGTGCCCCCCCCCCGCCGCCCCGCCTAGAAACGCCACAACTGCGTGTGTCTCCTTCTTTCACGCTCGCGTTTGCATGATACAGTGTGTGTGTGTGTGTGTGTGTGTGTGTGTGTGTGTGTGTGTGTGTGTTACCTGTTTTAATGGTAACTGTCTTTTTACACCAGAAACACACAAGCTGTGCACAGTCAGAGCTTACTCAGTCTTACTCACACACAGCGGCGATTATAAAAGATGACATTTCTACCTCTCCTCCAGTTAAATAACAGTTTCATGCTTCTGATTCGAAACATAATAGTACAATAAATACAACAAATTACAACTTGTTTTAATAGTTACTGAAATAAACACCCACACGGGTAAGAAATAAATGGCTGCAAAAATATACAGCGTTTCATTATAGATTGTGATGTGTGTTTGTGTGTGTGATATTGTCCAAGCTGCTCTCCCGGAAGCAGAGAAACAAATTGCCGTTGTGCGGTTGGAATATGTTGTCTCCCGTGTTAACAAGAGTCTCTTGATGATAATGGGTGTCTGTCTCTCTATGTGCGCGCGGCGGGTAAACTCTGGCACTGCGTCTCCCGGGCTTCGTCAGGCACCTTCAAGGTTCTAATGACGCGTTGAAAGCGGAGGTAACGCGACTAAAAGAGGTGGGGGACGAGAAGACGAGAGACACGGAGCGCTTCCAGGTGAACGAGCAATGAGCTAGTGGGGAGAGACCAAAAGAGAGTCTATCGCAACAACAGATTTGTTTTTGTTTTTTATCTTCCTTTTGTACTTTGTTCGCAGGCCTGGACCCGGGACCCGGGCGTCCCGCAAGACAGGAGAGCGTAAGTTCACATCCAACCAACGCCTCGCCCGCCATGCCACACGCAATCCAGCCCAAACAAAGCTGACGATGTTAATAACACCAGGAGTGCCACGTTGTGAATGAAACACCAAAGTGTGAACACTTTATTCATGCCGGGCCTTTAGCAGTGATTACGTTCCAATCAAGGACCCACCCTCTCCTGCCTGCCTGCCCCCCCCCCTCCTCACACGGCTGTGGAATAGCATTTATCAATAGAGAAGATATATTTGATAAATATTGATAGATAAGATAAGATAAGTTCATTAAGGCAATTAAAAGCAACGCGGCGCGGATCAGGATCGGGTGTTATGGGGGGAAGTGAGGTAGAGGGTGTTTGTGGGGGCAACCTGCCTGCGGGGGCTCCTCCCCATGCTCCCTGTGTGACCCCCCCGAGGTATAACTCATTAACACCTCCCTCACCCACCTCACCCCGCTTTACACACATGCCCCCCCCCCCCCCCCCCCGCCCTCCCCTAACGAACCACCCGGCTCTGTTTCCAAAACGGATCAGATTTGTTTTGACTGGGGTGGGTTTCCATCGCTATTCAAAGCTGTCAGTCATTTTAATGATATCATTAAGGGGCCGCGACAGAAAGATGAATCGCTTTTCCTTGTCTTTCCCCTCATAATTGCAAATGAGCGGGAGAGGGGGGACGCGGCGAGCGAGGCAGTTCATATAGATGTGTGCATAAGAGGGGTTTTGATTGAGCGAATATAATAACACGGAATGAGATAAAAAACAGTGAATGAAAGCCTCTTCCATAGTGTCTCCCCATCCATTCTTTTTTGTATTTCCCTTTTCTTTATTATGAGGACTCCTAATTTATTTCATTTCATTATTGTAACCCCCCACCCCCTCCGCCCCACACACACACCTAAACAATATGCCATATGTATGAAAATCAGACATCCATGAGGCAACAGACGTGTCATGATATTTGCAGGGCAGCCGTTCAGTGTATAAATCTCATTACTGGTGGCAAAGGGGGTTTCCTCAGTGTCTCTGCACTGTCACTATCGCTGGCAGCAATCAACGCGGCGTGAAGGCGTTGTCATTAGATATGCCTTTATTAAAGAAATCTATTATGATTACGTGGCCTTCGGTTGGAAAGCAGCCGGAGTGTCACGGCTTCCTGTGACTGGTGGCAGTTTGTAACAGAGAGGCGAGGAACTGAGGTGGCAGCTTTAGCCCACTTTCAAGAATATGCTTTATGGAAACCGATGTTGAAATGTTGAGTTTTTATTGATCGTCCTTTGTCAATTGTATATGTCTTATTTGGATGTGTGTGATTTGAGGCGGTACGAGAGAACAGGTTGTTTAGCCGCGCGGCAGCATGTGTGCTGTGAGGCTGCGGTACGTTTAATGTATGCAATTGCAAGCAGATTCAATCTAATCATCTGCTGTCAAAATATACTTCACATTTCACCTCAAATGATGTGAAATGATATCTGAAAACATTAAAACGAGAGGGCACAGTGAGATGCGCTAAGTGGCAGCAGCAGAGATTGATGCTGTTTGCTGTGACTGTCTGACACAACCCATGAAGGGGGGGGGGGGGGGGGGGGCGCTCATAAAGCATCGGGCTTCATCAGTCGCACCATTAACAATGTGCTTCCAATTAACAGCAGCCAGTGATCACAGCGGCGGATTTGTACAAACACAGGGAGCCAAAGTGACAGAAAGAGGAGATAAGGAGGCTGTGGGAGAAGCCACTCAAGTCTTGCATAAAATGTGTGATGAAAGCAGTAAATAAGAAAGATGAGAGCGAGATCGGAGCGGCGAAGGGTCCATGTAGTTTATTGCCTGGTTTAGAGAGCATGGCAGCTTGGCTTTGACACTAATGACTGTAATTATACACACACTGATTGGGTTAGGCCGCTAATTACACACATCCATGTTTGCGTGTAAGCACAGGAACACGTGTTTACACACCGGGTGCATAAATCTCACACAGTTGTCTCGGCGGCGGCGGCGGGGGTTCATGAGCCGCTGAAGAGCGCATTAGCATCTAGGAAAGCGTTTAAATCACGGGAAGAATCTGTGCAGACGCGGCGCTCCAGATTTTGTGCCTCCTGCATTTCCGTCGCCGTAGCAATGGAAGAATCCTCCTCTAAAAGGCATTTACAATTTAAAAGATCAAAGGAAATGTCTGCGTTTCTTCCTATTAATGTTCTTTTGTACCGTCATTACGGTGTGAAATTAAAAGATTCGAAGGGGTCAGTTGCAATTATGTTACATTTTATGAATTAAATTTTTAGGAAATTGGCTATCTTGTAAAAAAAGAACGCTTAAATTGTCCAAGCTTGATTAGCTTGTTGGTTAATGAGTATGTCCTGACAGCTGGCGGATGAATTATGCATGTATGAATTAATGAATTATTATGAAGACTTTTTTCATCATTAATATTTGACTGAAACAGCGAGCGGTGTTTTAGTCAAACATTGATTGATGAAAAGAACAACTAATATGTAGTATATCTTCTTCAAGTCCTCCATTATAACAGGTTTTGTGTTTCTTCTTCATGATTTTCAAAGCTGCCGCACCTCAAGGTCGCGTCATATTCGCTAGGAAACCCGAGGTAGAATCCCAGTAGAGGGAAGGGACGGCGCTTTGACGCAGCGTAGTTACCGTGGCGGCTGTTTGTGTTGTAATTGTCTCCTGGTCGACGGTTACGAACACAGGGGATCGAGATTCTTCCACTAACGGATCTCATAAACTTTTTAGACAAAAAAATGTCAGTTCACATATAAGCATCTCCCTCAAGTGTCTCCGCAGATCTTCAATGTTTTAAGTTATCGTTAATAGGGGACACAAGTTTGTGTGTGTGTGTGTGTGTGTGTGTGTCTCAGCTCACCCACATCCACAGGAACAATAATGGCATTTATTTGCGTTTGGATGAGCGTTCCCGTCCTCTCGACCGGAGCAAAGCGGGACCGTCTTTCCATCCGCTGCTCTGATCGAAAAGCCCAGCGTGCTCTTTTACAAGAAAATTAACATTAGGGAGGTACAGTGGTGCTTTAATGGGCTAAGACGTCTTCAATAAAGTATTTAGAAGGTTTTCCCGAATGCTAACTGGACAGGTTCGCTGGGGCATGAAGGAAAGAGCGTAAAGCGGGGGCAGCTCGATGTTCAGCCCGCACACGGCGCCATTATCCACCGTCGTTAATTTAATAGACGTTCCTTAGTCAGGCCTGAAGATGGCAGACCCCAGCATTTGTTTGTCGTTCCCCAAAACGTTTTTAATAAACAGTTAAAATCTTAAATGGCTTCTTGTACTCTTAATGTTCCCTGGCCGCGGTTGCCTTTGTTTTCTTTTTGCATTTTTTTTTTTCTTCCCGTTTTCTAAGCGCTTTCATGTATGATTTAATGAATTCATGAACTCATTTGCTCACCCATCTTTGAGTTCAGTAATAACTTTTAATGAAGATGTTGTACGCCAACTTCTTCGTGCCCCAGATTTTGAGGACAGTTGATTTGATTAGAACATTTTTTCTCGTCTGCGGTTCATTGAACGTTTAGAAGTTGACCACGACAAGAGGAGTTGCACGTAGTGCGCATTTTTTTTGTAAAATACATACAAGCCACTTTCAAGAAGCAGCTGGAAAGTAAAGTATATTTTTCTGTTTCCTTAAACGTAAGAAGTATTCATTGCAAAGGGGCCTAAGTGAATATTTAGTATGTGTTTGTGTGCGTGCATACACACTTGTGTTACAGCATGGAAAAGCAGAGCTGTGCGGCTGTGGCTCTAAACCTCAGCAAAATCCAGGACATGCAGACTAGACTTCGAAGCAACCTGGAGGCCATCAGAATGCTAAATCAACAAGTAAGAGAACACACACACACACACACACACACACACCGGGTCCTGACAGTCCTTTTACCCGGCAGATACAAACACACACCCCCACACCGCAGCCCACCTGCTGTTGAGCTCGCACAGAGGAAGAGGAAGCTTTCATACGTCCAACTTCAATCACACACACGCACACACAGACAATCCATTTCCTCTTCCTACGATAAAAGTGAAAAGTCTGCAGGGGGGGTGGTGGGGGGGGGGCGGATGTGCAGCGTGTGCAATGGGGGGGACAAATGGTATTGGGGAAAAGCCAGTGACGTTTCTTCAACTGGTAAATGATTTCCCTTTCATGAAACCGAGAGAGGGATGTATATCAATAAAGGCGCGCTGATCTCTCGGTGACAGCGCAGGGAAATGGCCCGCTGCGATAAAACAATGTGGGGGGAAAAAACACAGAGGAATATTCTGAGGGAAAGAGCTTGACATTATTTTATTTTATTTTTTTACTGCGTTGAACTTCAGAAGAGTCAACAAATCACCAAAGGAGAGACAAATCAAAAGTACTCCTCAGCCCCCTCAGTTCTCCAAAAACCTCAAGGCCCGGGGAGCGGCTCACCCGCCTTTTGTTAGTCTGCCGAACGGCCCGCTGATTGACGAGACACGACAAAAGATAGCACTTGTAGAAGTTTTAATGCGGTGGGCTTTCTTTTTTTTTTTTCTTCTTCTATGAAAAGCAAACAGTGCTGTGTGTGTGTGTGTGTGTGTGTGTGTGTGTGTGTGTGTGTGTGTGTGCGCGTGCGTACGTGCGTGTGTGTGTGTGTGTGTGTGTGTGTGTGTGTGTGTGTGTATGGCAAAGACGGGTGGAGCAGAGGAAGAGGCCGACAGAGATGGGGAGAGAAGTGTTGTTTAACAGGTCAGGTGTGTAATGGCGCCTCTTAATCTCTAGCGTGAATCATTACACACATCGATCCAACGTGGGCATCCTACGCGCACACACACACACACACACACACACAGTGAGGCCACTCGCTTCACTCTCCACTGGACAAACTCACACTCGCCACCGGATACAGATCTCCGTGAAGAAGCCTCGGTGTGAGTGTGTGTGAGTGTGTGTGAGTGTGTGTGTGTGTGTGTGTGTGTGTGTGAGTGTGTGTGAAAGGCTCCGGGTTGTGAATCGGGCCCGTGTCTCTTCTCACTCGCTCACGGTCCAAAAACTGGTTTAGTGCCGTCGCATTCCCGTCCGCCCGGGGGCGGCGTGTTAACGGCGTCCATGCAACACACACACACACGCACGCACGCGTGTGATTTACATCCGACTGTCAAAACGAATTTCACGCAATTTCAACTATTGAAATGTCACACAAAATTTGATTTGAGTAAAGTTAAGTGATTTTCCATCACATGTGGGGGGGGCAGGTGGACGTCAGAGGGAAGACGGGCGGTAGATTGTAGGCCTGATTATCTATAAGCCAGCTGGCGCTGTATTGTTCTTTAGCATCAGCTAATGTCCAGCCTGCTGATGTTGTTGGAGATGAAAAGGGGAGTGATAATATCGGTAATATTTCCGAACACCTTCCACCACAAGCAGCTGTAGAGAGTGACTGAGTATTTTTGACTGTGTATATGACTCAATATTTCAAAGTTCATCATCTTATGCCAACGGGGCCCAAAAAAACAAAAAATGGAAACCTTTTTGACACAGAGAAGAACTTTGCTGTCTCTATTCATCAGTTCTAGCTCAGTAATTGTCATAATTTGTATTAAAATACGCCGGCAAACACACACTCGGCCCTCGTGTCCTCGCGTCTCCCCCACTTACACACCACTCTTTTCATTCAAACGTGTGCCCACCAGTTCGCCGCACCATGTGAAGGTTGAAGAGACAGGCTGTGATTTTTAATCCCCCCCCCCCTCCTTTGCAATTAGAAAAGCATCCAGAGCAACCAAAGAGGAGGAAAATGAAACCGGGTCCCTTGAATAAACATTTAATTATAAATGTCAACCTCAGTGTTTTTCATCTATGAATCCTATTTCTTTGGGAAAGACGTGTTGAAGATGGTAAACACTCGTCAAGTGTCTCCGGGTAGTTTGGACTCTTGCAGCGTTCAGCCCTTTTCTAGTCATGAGATGTAATACGTTTGCTCAGATTTATAGTGTGTGTGTCTGCGTGTGTGTCTGTGTGTGTCTGGACGCGTAATGTTAGCGAAACCATCCGGTGTGTTTTCCTCTCCCTCCTTCACACAAATATGCATTTGCACGCACACACACACACACACGGCCAGACATGTGACATCATTCTTGGACTACAACATTCGCACAGACACACACACAGACTACAAAACAGATGCGGTTGTCCTTTCCCTTTGTGTTCCGTCTCTCAATACTTTCTTTCTTATTTTACGTCTTTTTTGTTCTAGTTTCTGCATTTTAAAGACCCGTTTTTTGACTCTCCCACTGCTCGCTGCTTTTACTCCAATGTCCCCGTCAAAATACAAAACACCCTCAATTTAGCTCCTCTGTAATTGTGTTTCAGGGAGCCCAATCATGTTCTGACGGTGTGCGGTTTGTTTTGTGTCACGGATGATTTTGTGTCAAATCGACCTCTAATGATCGCTCAAATTGGTTGTTTTCATGTAGAAATTTACACCGTCGCGCGACTCCGACTTGCAACCATCTCAAACTGTGAAGTCAATGCTCTCCTCAGAACCCCCCGGCAATTTCCCACTCGCATTTCTGTTTCAACAGGCATGAAAGTAGCTGTGAAAGATGAATTAAGCACATAATGAGATGTCAGCTACTTCATCAACTTGATAGCTGTTGACTTTTGAGGTTTGATTTTTATTGGTAACTTCCAATTAACTTTTGTAATTCAGCTGATTTAACTAAACAAGTGATGTTTAAACTTCCTTCCGATTCCACCGGTAAATGTCGCCCTCACGCTGTTCCTCCGTCACACGACTGAATGTTTATTTTCATTTTTTCGGAAACCGTTCTTACACTCATTGTCCCCACATGTCTTCTGCTGTGCATGCGTCCCCCCCCCCCAAACGTCTCTTTCTCTCTCTTTCCAGTTGAACTCTCTCAGCGGGGAGAATAAGCGGTTGCGCAGGCAGCTGGAGGACGAGCGGTCCGTGCGCAGACTGCTGCCTCCTCTTCCTCCTCCTCCACCTTCCAGCAGAGCTCCATCGTCCACCTCCCCCTGTCCCCCGGTGCTCACCCGGCTCTCCTCTCTGCGCCCGCCTTGTTCTCGTCCCACCGCCTCCCCCCCCCCCCCCCCCCACCCCCCAGGCGTGGACAGAGCCTCGCTGTTGGGACAGGTGAGTCAGGGGGGGGGGTCAGGCCCAACGCCTCACTGGGAAAAGTGCTCGGCCCGGGAGGACGAGCGGGGATCTGAACAGACGAAGCAACACTGAAGACTTTGACCCGTCATGACTCGTTGGCCTCCACCTCCTCGCCAGGGAGCGAAGTCAGTGCGAGGTTAATGTCCTGCAGGTCCAAGCCGACTCCCAGGGTGCTTTTTGGCCTGAAGGGGGCTCCAGAACCGGCGAACGATGGAATTCCCTCAAATCATGTAATATCCACTCAGGATATTTCTACTGCTGGGCCAGAAGGAGAAGGAGAATTTATTCCAAGAATATATATATATATATATATATATATATATATATATATATATATATATATATATATATATTATGTTTAAATAGATTCTGACACTTAACATCAAAAATGTATGCATCCTCAAAATGCTGTAATGCTCTGAAGAGCGGCAGCCCGTCTTCACGAAATGATCACAAAACTCTAAAGACCAAGATGTCACTTGTCTGCACTTACTTGAAGTAAAGGGTTAGAGGTCATCAGAACTGTCAGAATCTTCAACGTATAATCAAATGAACTAAAAAGAACAGGTTGTTGATGAATGTGTCTTACACAGAGAGTCGCGTCGGACGAATGGGGGGGCGACGTGTCCTCAGTATCCTCGAGTGCCTGTGGATGAGTGTGTGATTGAGTTTATTAGATGTTTGGTATTTTGCTTTATACTAAAAAACCACTTATTGATTCCTCTCTGTTGCTGCCCCCCCCCCCCCCCCCCCCCCCCACCCCTCGTGTTGTATGGACGGGGAAATAAAAACCGATACATTTGTTACTGGTAACACATTGCTCAACGTTTTTTTTCCTTTCATTCGTCCATCCGCGCTTACAATAACAGGCTAGCGCTGCCAGTCCTTTTTCACAGCTGATGATTTACTTCTGAAAGGATGCTGAAGTATTGGTAACCAGCAAGAACCATTAAATAAATGATCTTCAATGTGCGTTTGAAGCCGGGGAGACACTCGCACATGTATTGATCTGCCGGCTTTCCACGAGCATCTGCGCGTGACTCTCGGCTCCTTTCAGACGTTCACGGCGGCTGAACAAGAGCACCTTTGCACACAAGCATGCAAATATTTGAACTATAACAGAAGCAGCGCTATTATACTGTGATAATGAGAATTCTGGGGAAAGCAGGTCTCAGACCACAATTGGCTTCCTCATCTTGCCATTGTCTCTTGTTGTCTCCCCCCTATACCTGCCCCACACTCCCCCACCTGCTTTCCAGTCTCCCTTTTCTTTTCTTTTTTTAATCTTTCATTGTTTTTTGTTCACACATAGCTGTTGTGTAGACGGTCAGGATGTCGTACATTTTAATGATTGCGAGTAGAACTGCGTGTCCTTGTTAGCTTGGTTTTTCCTCATTTGCCGTGTCACGCTCAAAAATATACTTCTTTTATGTGCAAACACACACGGGTGCACCCACTCACACATCTGCACGCATATATAATAGTCTATTGCAAACACTCACACACACACACACACACACACACACACACACACACACACACACACACACTCTTAGACAAACGGCACAGTCATTAAAAATGAAACCACAGGCTTTTTGAAAACTCCCAGGACTGAAGGAAAAGTCAGCGGCGCAGCGGTGAAAAGAGTCCCCCTGGAAACAATGAGGAGAATGATCATTTGTTGTTCTTGAAAACCCGGTGAGGTTTCACAGAGGTTAAGCTTCCCTTTGATGTGTTTTTAACTCGTTTCAGCTCTGTGGAGGGATTAGTCAGCCTCTCGCTCACACACACACACACACACACACACACACACACACACACACACAGATGTCTACGTTTGCACAGACACACACACACACACACATACGCACATCCAGACTCCTAATTTCCACACCATGAGCTCTTCTCTCACAAAGGAGGAAAGCGCAGAACAGGCTCCTTCCTAACCTAATTTCATCAAATGAGATGTGGGTGGTACTTCAACAGCGTATGTGTGGTCCCTTGGAAATCTGTGGTAAACCAGCAAAATATTGCTAGTCAGTATTTTTCTTTTTTTATCCCAAATTAGCGTCGGGCTGCTTGTGAACAGAGTTGGCCCTCAAACACGAGAAAGAGACACAAAGGGAGACGGAGTAGCTGCTGATCATCACTGCACTCATTACAGTGTTTGCATGATATTATCTGATCCCTACTTCAAGGTACAAATGATCGGGATTCCTGTGATGTTTGTGCGTTGCTAGTGTGTGCGTTTCCCCGTAGGTCTCTTAACCGGCTCTGCGACCAAAATGCGCTGCAAATGATTGTTAGTGTTAGTTTTAACCAACTGGGAGTGCCAGATGGGTGAAGAACGACCGTTGTGTTTAATGGTTAGATCACATCTCAATCATTTGCCAGGTTCACTCTTCTCTATGACACCCGATAAAGCTGTTAGAATGAAGCAAGTGGGTTTCATTTTTCATCTGAGTTCATTTGGTTAACTTTTAAATTTTCTTCTTTTTTTTTTAAATCGTCATATCTAGACAGCCTATACATTTGACACCTGGAGGAAACACTTTGAAATGTGAAAATTGCCACTTGGGACAAGAACAGTACTCTGCCGGTGTTGCAATGATTTTAGTAGAAGAGGCGGTTACACCACAAAGAGACGCTGACAGAACAGCAACACGGGGTAAGAAAGGAAGGAAGGAAACTGACAGGACTGCTAAAGTTAGGTCACTCAAAAGAAAAATGTAAAGTAAAGAAAAAGGCGACAGTTGTTCAGACTGGTTTACCTTTAAAAAAAAGGGGGGGGGGGTTGTTATGTGACTACACAGCAGCACTACTGCAAACGCCGACGTTCTGTTGGTGCAGGTGAATTTCGGCTGTGGGCAGAAATGTATTTTTACACGGACGCACACACTGAGTCATTTCTCCACCCGCAACCCACACCCACACACACAATCATCTACATTTTGTATGTAATACATGTTAAAGAAAGACCCAATGCAGATTCAAATAGCTTCAATCGCCTACGAGTACTACAGATTTATATACTATAACTCATTTGAGCATTTTCTTAATGAATCTCCATCACGGCAAGGTGATGGAAATCGTTCCTTTCTCTGCTCTCTGGACTAAAACTTCCAACTATTTTGTAATTCGGGCTTCACATCAATCATTCATTCTTTTATTTTTCCTTCCCTTTGCTTCGCCTTGACAGATACTTCAAATATTGCCCAAACTTTTGCTCCTTCCAAGTTATGCGCATTGTATCCATTTATTATAGCGCCAAAATAAATGTATTAAGCTCCGACAAAAGATGACATAAACCAAGTAAAAAGGAAACGAAAATATCGATGAATTCAAGATTTGTATTCATCAGCTAACGTGATGTATTAACAATAAAACCCAACGTAGTATAACATCTTTTAGCTCATTAACTATATTTAAACAACCTTTGTTTACATTATTGAATAACCGTTTCATTTGCAACCCCGTGTGCAAGTCACCGTTCTGCATATTCCAGTAAACAACGTATGGACTGTGTAGGTAGGGGCCTTTAGTTTGTGGGCGAACATTTATGAAGCCTTCACTTCGCCATCTCGTTTTTTGCACGTCGCCACCTACGCTTTTCACAACAAATGCGAAAGTTTGATGAAAATGTTGAATTGAAGTGGTCATAACCAATGTTATTTATTTAACCCCAATGCTCATTGCTCAATTGGTAGAAAAATAAAATAAGGGTGAAGCTAATTTAACCGTGGTATTAGTCAGCCATAGAGTTGCTGTTTAGTTTCAGTGCTTTTGTTGTGCATATAATGGGTTGTTGGCACTGTAGGGAACTTGATTTGTTGTTAACTGTGTTTAAGTACAAATGTTAATTGGTAAATAACAACGAAAGTAAAGCCGTGCCTCGAAAAGAGAAATTGCTAAAACATTTTTTAGAATATGAATCGTTTTATTAGATGTTCATGTGCTCGGTGAGTGGAAATTACTTTTCCTCGTCTCCCTATTTACTCCTAAGTTCCTGAAAAATGGCTCTGAAAACCACGGATAACTTATAAAAGGACAGGACATCATAAATGTAAAACAAATTAGGAATATAATACCGTTGACAGATTGCACACTGGAACATTTTAACAGTAAGTCTTACTCGGGGTAAGGTGCTACCTTCCATCATCTCAAAGCTCTTAAAGTATGGAAGCAAACTGGGGACAAATGACAGATGTGCCTGTTCATCCTTTAATCGCAAACTGACCATCGGTCCAATGTTTCAACAAAAATCCGATGTGTTCCCTCAAGGAAGAGGTAAAAGCGAAACGGTGGAAAAACAGTCTAAGGCAGTTAGGAAAGGAGATTACAAGACAATTTAAAGGTAAAGCGTTGAGCACTTTAGAGAAAAAGGAAAGGAAGTAGTTAAAGGGATGCATGAGGTGAGAGGCTAAAAGGACGTGAGGAAGCGAGTGGGGGAGTTTAGTGAGAGACGGATGCAGAAGGAAAGGAGGTGCTGTGTGTGTGTGTGACAGTGGAGAAGTTAAGATGGGGAAAAGAGGAGGAACAGACCAATGGGACGTTTAACGGAAAGCTGGTGAGATGCGAAGAAAACCGAACGGTGAGAGGAGCATGAGGAGGGGAGAGTAAGAGATGGAGGAATGAGGGAGACACTGGAGATTTGGGGAGGGTAAAGATGGGGGGAAAAGAGTAGAATGAGAGAGCGGTGGGAGATTTAAAGGTATATATGGAAGAGAGAGCGCCAAAGAAGAGCATATCGTCCTTATCGGCCCGCTCCAGAAAGCCTGCTCCCTAATGGGGCAGGTGTGAAGGGGAAATGAGGACCAGGCCTGATGCTACCTGATTAGCCATCGACTCAAACACATCAAAGGCGGAGAGGGAGGGTAAGGAGTGCAATGTGCGTGTGTGTCTGTGTGTGTGTGTGTGTGTGTGTGTGTGTGGTTGTGGGCTGAAGGTGAGTCACCATTGCTGCAGTCAGTGGGACCTCGAGTGAAAATCACTCTCACTGTCCCCCCGCACACACAAACACAGACACATGGCCATTTTCTTCAACCTTGAAAGGTAAAGCTGCTCTGAATAAGGAGGTCCTCTGAATGGGGGTGTGAGGAGGAGGATGGGGGGGGGAGGGAGAGGAAGGCGGGGTAAATAGACAAAAAGGAGGCTGGAGGCGGGGACACGGTGGTAAGGGGAGGGAGCCGGGAGGAGGGAGAGAACGGGGGGGGGGGGGGGGCAGACATCAAAAAGAGTCATCTTGGTCCATATTAGCGACATAATGAAATTTGCCTTTTAGCTAATGACATCTCAGGACAGCTCTGTTAGTTTTCACATAAATTACATCCGGCCGATCTGCATCTCTTACCTGCTTATTTTGGCACAAAGCCATGCGCGCGCACACACACACACACACACACACACTCACTCAGATGAATAAGTGTGGACACGGGCAAAACGCACACACAGCCACACAGCGATCGGTGGCGAGCGGCCGGTGTCCCTGTTTGAAATTCAACACTCTCAAAGACCGATATCCCTTTCCTGTTCCACACCCTGAATTCATTACTGTCACACACACTTACACACCTATAATCATATTCATCACACTCGCCGGAGCCTCCCCTACCTCTCTCCCTAAATTTCTATCCAAGGGAGCCCCATGATGGCTTCTGATGACCTTCATTAGTCTCCCCCTTTCTCCCCCACGTTCTACCTACTGTCTTCGTGTTTCATCTTCTCTCACACTGCGTATGTTCTAAGACATTTGTTTTTTTTTGTTCTCTTTCTCTTATTTTCCCCTCCGTCACAGACATTCAAACGCTTTGTTTGATGCTCTTATTCACACGTATTCTTTCATCTACTTCTTCCCCGTGCCTTTCCCTTTCAGATTCTCTTATTTCCCTCACTCTTTTTTTTTTTTTAATCCCGTCAATCTTTTCTCATTACTCCCTCTTTCTGTTTCATTAGCATACAGAGTAAGAAGATGGCGCTGGGGGTAATCTACGCCAGTCGGCGGTGACAAAATGGGGGGCGTCATCAGAGGTCGCGGCGCTGTCATCAACCGGCGAACCTTCCGCTGATGGCCGCCTGTCACGCGCTCGCTACTCGCACGTGCGTCACGTGTGCGTTTGCGGCGTGCAGAGGAGAAAGAAGGGACCATGTATCCGTAATCAGGTGTGACACATCACAGTGTAAAAAATGCTGCAATCTCACCTGAAGGCGACGTGCACACACACACACACACACACACACACACGTGCAGTGTTTGTGCTGTGGACCGCCGAGACAGAAACCGACACTGACAGGTATCTGACTACGCTCCGAAATGCACATAACAGCAGCATTAAATAAATGCAGCCGCTTTGTTTTTCTGTGGGGTTTTCGGTTGTTGAGCTTCTGAGGGTTTTTAAGGACGCGGATGTGGGAGTTGTATAGAGCGAGACGGACGGTTATTTTGTCGCATCGTTTACAGAGTAGCGGCATCTTTTGCGATCGACCATCTGTCCTCCTTGTGAATGCACGTATCTACAGATCCTTTCCTCCCGATGCACAGTGACGTACTCTGCAGGCCCGGTGTGGCTTTTCTATTTGCCTTTCTAAGCTGGAGAGAACTGTAAAGGCGCCACACTGTCACATGACCTTTTATTAAATGGCGAGCAAAAACTACGTGACTTTCTTTTAAGTGAGGGAAGGAACTGTGGCTACTTCAGCCGTGATGGGAAACAGTGAATTGACAATAGAGCGCTGAGCAGGTGAAGTGAGGAATGTCTGCACAGGTTGCGCACGTCGTTGACCTGTCTCCGAAGTTCGCCAACGCAGCGGTTGAACAAAGACCTGAGATTCAAAGCAGAATAATACACGACTCACTCATTTCCAGTTCCACTGAACGGGCAATCTATGCATACTTTAGCTTTTTCAACTGATCAAAGCCATCAGAACATTAGAGTAAGTAGAAAAACAAGAAGCTAAATTTACCATCTGACCTTCACAGAATCCAGTTTGAAATCCTGTCATTTTTATTTAAATTTTTTTACTATTTCTTCCTCAACTAGGGAGCGACTAGGGAATGTCACATGACAGTGCAGAAGAACTGAAATCATTGGTGTGTGTTGACGGCCTCCTACTTGCTTTCTTGATTATGAATTGTACGCCACTAACATCTGCGCTTGCGTCCCAACAAAGTGAGTTGCGTCTGGTTTAGACAATAAGTGTCGTTGTATAAAACGGGATGGAAGAGAGCGACGGAGACTCTGTAGAAGTGGGGGAGCGGTCAGAAGTAGCCAAGAGAAGAGCGAGGCGGGGGGGGGGAGAAAGAGGAGAAACATGGTGAGGTCTGAATCCCCAGGAGGCGGTGTTAAGTTGTATTGCTGTGTGAGCCTGTCACTAATAGTGTCCCTGCCATGGCTATGAGAGCTAGAAATACTTTGGTGCTAATAGACAGATTATGGAAATAAACGAAGCATGTCCTGAAAGCCTCTTAGCACGACTTCACCTTTTTATTTATTTATTTCCTGCCATATTCCTTTCTCTCTCTCTCCCTCTCTCTCTCTTCCCCTCTCTACCTCGGTGGCCTTGGCATTGTCTCGCTGAGCGTGTTTCATGTTTTGTCTGACGCTGCGCGCGGGTAGTGTCGTCGCTCTCGCTCGCCCGCTCGCTCTCCCTCTATCTTTTTCTGTCTCACACGTTTTCAAAAGGCACTTTATTTATTGTCCCGGGGGAGCACTACATTATGCATTAACCTGTTCAATTATGCATTCATTTATGCAGCCGTTGCCTTATGTAAATGCACTTTATGATTAAACAAATTGTTTCGCTGTTTGGCCGTGTGTTCCCCCACGTTGAGTGTTTGCCAGTGACATCATGCAGTGGTAGCAAGAGACTCCATGCCGGCAGTGTATATGTGTGATTCCTATTTGTGCCCTACTAAACTGGTGAAGGGGCCTCAGAGATTGCTGGGAATGCTCTGTGGGCTTCGCAAACAGGGAAAAGTAAAGCGTTTTCTTCAGCTGCTTTGTTTGATGCCCCCTAATCCAGAAGACCATTTAAGAGGCTGATGGGAGAAAAAAAAAAAGCGTAATTTTTGGAAGCTGCCCAATTAAAGTATGTGAAGTGGTTTTGGTTTTTCCTCACTTCCACTACGTCAAAGCCAAATACCTTGTTTAGAATATAAAGTATTCTCCATTAAGCTGCATGTGAGTGTGCAGTCATCATCCACAGGATATTTAATGATTTTTGCTTTCTGTAACCACACCGTGCTCGTACAACTAGATTTGAGTTGCACTTGCAGCAAAAGTGTCAGAAGTCTTACTTGTCTTGGCTACGTTTTTATTAGACAGCATGTTTCGCTCAGCCTGACGGTGTTTGTGCCTTTCGTGGGATCGACAGATTCAACGTGGGCCAAATATTAAAGCTTTTAACCACAACAATGTTACTCTGTCAGAAACAACTGCTAATTTCAAACAAACACCCGTTGTAGGGAGCGTTGCGATGTCTTCAGAAGGCCTTGGAAGTCTCCTATTGACTAAAGACGAAAGACAGTTGCTCCAGACATCTTAATCACAGCTAAATATAGACTCTCCCACTATCTGACAAGACAAACGAGCAGCCATTTAAGACAGATGAACTGTGTCTGGATGGCAGGTAGACTTATCTAAACCGCAGCCACACCTTTGATCTACTCCACAATCTCACATTGGTTTCCATCTGATACAGGCTATCTGATTTCACCGCGCCGCTGACGAATGGGAGGCTTTAGAGGAGAAAAGATGAATGGAATATGCATTAAAACATCTTGACTATGCAGTCACTCTATTTTTTTGCGTTGCCCCCCCCCCCCCCCTCTTTCCTCACGCAGCCAGTCCTCAATCATGCGGTCGTAGCACTGGCTGTAACCCCCTCCTCCCCCTCTTCTGTCTCCTCACCTAGATCTCTCTTTCCCTGGGTGCGCCTCGCGCTCGCTCCATCTCACTGTCTCTGGCGGCGTGTGAGTGAGTGATGGAGTTTTAGTGGACCCTGCTAGCAGTCCTGGGGGGGCGGGGGGGGTTCAGTACCACACATCAGAGGCAGAGCATTAGCTCTGTGCATGCTTCGGGAGGCTGGCTTGGCAGAGCACCAGGCCCTAACTACCTCCTCTCCAGCCCGCCAGCCCTCGCTGCTGCAGGCGCGGGCCAGACAAACTACCTGAGCCTCGTTTGCGGTACGAAGCCACTGTTTATTCTCATAATAAACAGCCATAAACAGCCTTTATGAGGACATATGCATGCATTTGTTTCCTGAACACTGTTCCCTGCCACCAAATGAGTTCAAGCAGGTTTATATTGGGTGTTTTAGAAGGAAGGCGGGTCTCCATCTGCATGATATACAGTAAATCTTCATTATCCAAACCTGTGAAAGACTGGTCAGTCTAAATGGTTAAAGGAACAAGCATAATGAAAATAATATGCACTGCAACAGGAAGTTATGGTCTGATCGTATTTTACATTAATAAAACCTGGTGTGAACGAAGCGTGAGAGGTTTAGAGAAAGGACATCGCTTACGTTGGCGAGGGATTCGTGTAGTTCTACTTATGCATACACTAGTGTACAGTATTTGTGTGTGTGAAGGAGAAATAACCTTTTCCAACCACCTGCAGCCTCTTGTATAGTACGTGCAATCTCACATACTGTAATTAAAGAGAGAGAAAAGCTGTTAATCGGTTGTGTTTTGTTCAACAGTTCAGTTTGCAAAACACAAACCATGTATTATTTACCGCTTATTAGTATGCTGCATGCGAACTAAACTTGCAGCACCGAGAGTTCTGACATTCTCTGTGATTGATATCTCTACAGCCGCCGTTATCATATTGCTTTTCATGGCGCAGGGTGTTTTTTCCGTATAACTTTTTATTCTGGCAGCGGACAAGAGGGCATTTATTCTCGCCCTTGGTCATTAAAACAAGCTCGCAGGCCTCTCAGAAGGGGGCCCCGCATGAAACACGTCCCTGACCGTTGTTTGTCCTGAGAAGCATTTTAGAAAAGCAGCTTTATTGTGAGTAGCGGCCTGACGGAAGTAGGAGGGTGTCACCCTGTAGGCAAACAGCCTCAGGCTGCATACACAGCGTCCCTGTGTGTGTGTGTGTGTCCCCGCGTGTACGTGGCTTTGTGTGCGATTCCACAGATGTGCATCAAATGCGAGTGTCAATGTGAAACGCATCTTTTAAGCTTGCACCTTAATTCTGTCGCTTCATTAAAAAGTGATCCTTGAAATGCTACGTTTGCATAATTGATTATATTTCTAATGAAGGACAAGCCAACGTGCACATTCCAACCACGTTAACCAAGCTAATTCCTGGACATTACGTTTGGTTGATACACATTTGAAACAGCTCTCTGGTGTTGCAACAGAATAATTTATCAAAACAAATGCTACATTTTATGCTGCCCCTGAATTGAATGTGACCACCACTAAAAGATGCAATACTTGATACATGCAATATGCATGAAATTATGCTAATGCACAACACGTGCATTCATTTATTTCTACACACGGACATATGTGTAATTTTATTACTGGAATCTGGAAAAGTGTAGATTAATATTCACAATGTGTAGAGATATAAGAGCAGATTCATCTACAGTCTTTTTTTTGTACTACACTTACTTGGCATGAGTAAAAACGTATTGAAGTGAAAGGAACACGAACACATTAAAATTCCATCAATCCAATTTTGCTAAAATATCCATCTGAGTAGTGTGATTCGAGAAAGAAGCATAATCATTATGCCAAAACATATTCAGGAATTATACATTGTAACGTATTCAGGAATCACCTGGATTTATTTGGAACCCCTCAAACTTAAACATGAACTTCACAGAAAGATTAGGAATGTGTTTGTAATCCTTTTGTTGTGAGAATCAATTAAATATTTCAATGCGCAAAACCTCATGTGTAGTGTTCTTATTATTGTATTTTCTCAATCACCTCTGGCAAGATACTTTGTAAATGAACCTCAAGGTAAATTAAATATTCATGCACTTTGAATCAGTCTTTTGGACTGATGCATCACACAGAATCTATATCTGAGGAGCAGCATTGACTGTTTTCTCAGAAAAGTTCAGTTCAAGTCAGAGGCTGTAGCTGTACGCTTCTAAATTCTGTCTCAATGGATGTTTTAGGACATCCACAAACACACATATTACAAACATTCGGCATGCTGGTAACACCTCAGTAGTCACATGCTTGGCTATATATCTATGATAATGGTTACTATACTGATGATCCGAGCTATTTACTTTAAATGGGTCGTTATCGGTGGAAGACTCTGCCTTGTGATGGTGATGAGGGCTTTGACAGATATATTGCCAAGTGGGAATAGGTGGTGGTGATGAGCCACAGGAGTGCGGCTACTATCCGGGGCTTTTCTTTTTCCCTTTTTTTTTTTTTTATTCTCTCCCTGTGTCTCTACACCTCATCGTCGCTTCACCTCTTTGTCCTTTGGTTCAATTTTCGAATCACAAGTCAGGAGCAGTCGAGTGCTGCCGTTCCGCCGCACGACGGCGTGTCTCGGCATACTAAAAGGAGGCGATGGTAAATGCGTGAGTTGGAAACGTATTAGTTAACACAAAGTCTGTGCTGTGTTTTTTTTTTTTATTGAATTATGAAGAATTTACGACAGCAAATTGATCCGGGGTATCGCTTTCTGCGCGGCTCCTGTTCTGCATGTTTAAGATATAGTGCAGCACTTGAGTATCTGTCTCTTTGGGGAGTTGGCAGGGAGCAAAGCATGCCGTGTGATGCTCCGCTCATCCCAATCACAGCTTTGGGTCTTCAAAGAAAATAGGATGTCTCAAGTTCATATTTGACACGGCTAATAATAAAACTACTTAAAACTATAAAGTCGCTCCCAATTTCCCCCCGTTTTCACAAGCCAGTGTTTATCTCCCCATTTTAATTAGTAAGTGGCATTAATTTCTGCTGTTGCTTTTATCGCCAATCATTTACAAGCACAGGGATGATCATGTTAATATTACCGAATTACGGAATACATTTCCTAGGTTAATTAGGTTGTTCTTTTTAATTAGAATGTAATTACGGGAAATGGTGTCTTTTCAAGGGGAGGTCCAGGCCATCAAACAGCACAAGGGGTGCAGTTCCAATGGGGCTGAGCCTGTAGGCAACAGTGCCCTCTGGATGCAACAAATAGAACTGAAACTGCCCTTTTTTCTAGTATTCCTACTACGGTTTGCATGTGAGTCTTTATCATTGTGTCCGGGCAAGTTCAGATTGGAGTAGTGTGTTTATGTGGTAGACCAACACGAACACGGTAACTTCTTTGAAAACAGCGTAATGATTAAACAGTGAGTGAGAAGTTTATACAGTCACCGAACACTCTTCAGCAACTACTAGGATATCGATATGATGTGCTGAAGGCTGCAGTAACAAATGTTTAGCATTACAGTCAGTTTTTTCATCAAACTACAAAGACCCTGTTGGATCTGTGCGTGTGTGTGAATAGAAAAAGGCGAGATGACCTCTGCGTGACGGGATATGATTGTAATGGTAAGTACAACGGTTGTGTTTAACATGATTCTACTATAGCTCACATATTACACATGTTTTAAGGAAGATTTTTCAAATGACATTTCGTTTAATCTAAATAAACATAATATCTGTCTGTGCAGGAGGGTCTTTGAAACAGAATTCAGACCACAACAACACGAGACAAAGAGACGGAGCACAAAAGTCATTTTCTAGTCGTGTTCCGTAGACTGCTTATCCACAACGTCTCTCTTCCAGCAGGTGGTCCATGTAAACATTTGCCACTCATTCATCCTACGCTCAACAAGGCGGAGGTCTGTATCCTCGCTGATGCTCCGCTGCTCAAAAGCACAAACCTCTCCTCAAGCATTGGCAACTTCGCCTTATGGACTCTATAGGCTTCTTTTATGCGTGTTGATGTGGTTGTGTATCTCAGGCCCTGCCAGGGGGGCCGGATGGGGGTGAGGGGGGGGTTAGAGCTCAGGGACAGTGTGTGTCGAGCCTGCTCCGGCATCACATGAGCAGAGCCGCACCGCCAAACTAAAACACGTATTCTTGCGGCAAATGGAAATATGATTAATACATTACGTTAATAAATAAAATGTGAGTTATTTTTAAAAGAGTCTTTGATTGCTAGTCTGAAATCGGTTACTTGTGTCTGGGAACACTTCCACTCACAGTCTCTGGTGTTTTTCAAAATGATGGCTGCCACCACGAGCTGAGGAGTTATTAATGTGGTCGTCTGCAGGTCCTCACAAGTCAAGTGTTATTATTTCTGCGCTGGTCGGCGTGTCTTTATACCCGCGGTGTGCTTGCCCGTGCGACTCACACCAACACCCTCTCCCTCCATCACACTCACAAACAGCTAACGTAGGGCTGTTTACCTGGCCGGCTATCTCCAGGCCAATCCTTCACATGGGGTAAGGCAATTACAAACTCTGCATGTCACCACCACTATGCCACCCACCCACCCACCCACACACACACACACACACACACACACATTCATTTTGGCACACACTCGGAGACACACCCCTTCGCCTCGAACCGCGCTGCACACTTTCTCCCTATTTCATCTCGCTCCAGGTCCCTCTCCCTCCCTCTCTGCATGTCATTCTCTGTCACTCGCCTTGTGCAAAATTGCAGTGAGGCAAGCTGCCACAGTATTGAGGAATAGTGTCATATACTGGCAATTTCCTCCCCAGGTGTCAGGCATACTTTACCTTAATATGTCTGCAGCGACTCTTAATAAAACAGTCTTGTCTATATACATATCTCTACCGCAGACCCCGGCCTGCGCCACGCTGCACACGGCACTCAATAGCATGCTGTTAAATATTTACCTCCGCTGAATGTCAATGGAAGAGGAGTAGGTGGAGAGGAGGAGAGGAGACGTGGGAGAGAAATGGAAAATGTGTCCCCGGTTGGTGTTTTAGCTGTCTGGATCTGTTCCAAAGCAGTCTGGGAGAAATTCCATATCAGCCAGCGGAATGTTTTAGGATATCGTGACGCCGTATCAATGTAGCCTGCCTGCTTGAGTGGAAAGAAAGAAAAAACAACAAAAAAAAAAAAAAATGGCGAGGAATGGGAAATTGAAAAACAGTTGGGTATTTGTGACTAGAGTATTTGGATACAAAGAAATGTACTGTACCTGTCTGCCTTGTGTTCATAATCTCCGAGCCTTGTCAATGTGCTGACGAGTCTTTGACTCAGAAATGAACAGTATGTCTCCCGCAGAGAGTCTGGGAAAACGTTATCACAACGCCAACCAAGACAGACTGTTCGGGGTAAGGATTAGGCCATGCATTGCAGGAATTCGCTGCTAAGCATGCTTTATTGTTTTTGTTGTTGCATCTCAAATATGCAGAGCTGTATTGCGTCTCTGTGTGTCTTGTCAGCTGCTGCTTTTGCAGAAAGGTGCAGTAGGGATGAGGAACACAATTAGACACTTGACCTTCACCTTCAAGGTTCTGCAGGCTCAGATTGATTTTGGCGTGTGTCTTTTTTTCAAAGTGATATAGATGCACAGTACATAGCCTGGATAATTTCTAACATTATACATCAATTGGCGACCCATTCAAGTAGTGTGTTTACCCAGAGACGGCTGCACGTCAGAAGCCACAATCTACCGTCCAACCCTGCAAACTTTGTCACTTTGTCAGCAGGACTAGTCTCTTCGGTGAAAGTTTGAAAAGTGTCTAGTGGATGTTAACTATGTGGCAGGTGATCCCGGTAATAATCATGAGCTTGAAGGAAGGAAAGCTAACATCTCCTTCAAGTGCAGATTCTCCAGCTCAGACTAGCAGGCAGAAATATCCTCAGCGAGGGGAAACAGGGAAAAAAAAAAGCAAGAAAAACGACGGCTGGCTTTTTAATGACTTTCTGCACATTAGAATAATCTGTCATTTCAATTAGCGGGATTGTCATCTGTGAGATGTCTCCCACTGCATCCACACATACCACACATACCTTAAGGTTGTCATCTGTACCCCTCATGGGAGAGAAGCAGGGTTGTCAAAGCAACCCCCCTCCACCCCGCCCCTACCCCCTCCCCCACGCACACACACACACACACACACACACACACACCACCCGCACCACAACTACACACACACGCCATCCCTAAAAAACAAAGCGAGGTTTCAAGGGAAATTGCTTGACAGCAGCTTAAAAGCCAGTCAGGAATAACTTATCAGGCGAGGGCTGCCATCGTGCCTCGCGGGGTCATTTCATTACGATTACCTTACCCTCCTTAACTCAAAGAGAGCGAAGCAAGAGAATGAGTAAGAGAGGGAGGGGGCGGGTTGCAGGTGCTAGTGGTGGTGGTGGTGGTGATGACGGCAGGGGGGGGGGGTAAACTCTTCAAGATAGATAGAAAGGAAGCCGAAGTCTCAGAAAGTGCTTAACTTTTACTTTTCTTCTTTCTCACTTTCTCACGTTTTTAAACTTGTCCCGGTAATGAGCTTACATCTTCTTCTTTTTTTTCTTCTTCTTTTGGGCTGCTCCCCACTATGTACAGTATGTCATTGCTGTTTCCTCTCTCCGGCAGGTACTATGGAATGTTTCAAGCTGTACGGGAGAAAGAAAAGCGTGAGCAGTTTATTTATTTCCTTGTATTGCCTTCGGTTTTTTAAGGTCAACGTTGATATACAATGGAACATATTTGACCCAAGACCTTATTTCCCTGCAGGGCTTTTGCTGCCTTCAGTACAGTGTGTGCAACAACAGGGATTTCCACCAGAGAAAAATAACCTTCATGTCCAGTGCACTAACTTCATTAAACTTTCTTTTTTTTGTTTATTGAGGATTACTTGACCCACTTTCAAGCTGTTATTACATCCATCTAATTATGTTTTCTAGGTTAAGGAAGCATGTATTTCTTTTTCTTCCTCCTCTTCTTTTGTACCTCAAGGCAATTAAGTGGCTTTGAGAAAATAAGGCAATATGGCATGTAGGGATGATGTTATGATTGCTAATTATGCTCTGATGCAGCCCTGAGAAATGCTGTGCGCTCTGGCTTTTGTCCGGCCGGCTTTGCCAGCCCAGATAATATTTATGAAATGTAGACATTCTTGGGGCTGAGGCAGGGTCTTTATAATGGGAGACAGATGGGGTCTGCTTCGGATTAAAAACATCGACTCCCCTATCTGTGGGAACACCTTCTCTCTGTCCACGTGTGTGTGCACTTAAATGTGTGCACACGTTTGGCTGAGCGCGCTTTGCATCCGCGCGTGTGTGTGTGCGCCCCGATGTTCGCTCATGTGTGTGTGTGTGTGTGTGTGTGTTTGTGTGTGAACGCAATTGTCTTTGACAGTCGCAGTGTAGTTATTTTTTAATGCATTTCTGAGTTCTGATAACTATCGCACAGTCTGGCCCTTCCAACGGCTTAAAGATCCCACAGTGGAAATGGGAATAATTGTACAAAGACGCTTCTCGGTAACAACAAAATATCCCTTACAATTACATAGCCGGAGTTTGTTTAGGCCAGAACTTTGTTATTGCCAAAGCTCTATTTTCAACTAAATGTTTCTCCAATCCTGATTCATCAAAACCAACGAACCTCCAGGGCCTTGTTGAGATGAGGAGATATGCGATACAAAGGCAGATTGCAGACGATATTCCCCTGACAAACAACACTATACACTACAATATGGTATATTGTTTATACTGCTAACATGCCATCCTAATAACACAGTAATGATAGTGTGATAATTCCAAAAAGCACAAATGAGGTTCAGACCGGTTCAGCACGCAACACGCCGCTCTGCCGTTTGCAGTTATGCGGATTGAATTATGCCGATGCGATTTCCAGAAAGGGTGATGGCAAGTAAAGGCATCGCGTTCTGCTCGGAAAACGATGTTAGAAAAAGCTGTTTGTGCATTAGATTTTGGATTAACCTTCAGATGACGTCTCAGGATTCCTATAGGCGCTTTTCCTCCCCGGCGCTGATGTTAATGACAGCGGGACATCAGCTGCTTATCACTCCTTCTCGTCCTCTCTTCTTTCTTCCTGGTTCTTTTCTATCCCTCCTCTACAAACACCTGCCCCTCCCTCTGGAGCAGGGGTTGACAGGATAAGAAACATGTTTCAATAAGAAAGTCCAGGAAAGGAAGGATTGATAGTGAGACAAAGAAAGGCTTTGCTGCAGCGTCTGGGCGCATGTGTGTGGGCGCGCGCATGTATATGCGTGTCTTTAAGTATTCTTACATGCATGCGATCCTGTCTGAGCTGTATGCCCGGGTCCTTCAGCTGGAAGAGACGGAAATGTAGTAAAACTAGAATGATTGCATTACCATTGAACGAGGGTCAGATTCAACCAGCAAAACACTTCTTCCATGAAATACGTTGGCTGGAATTCATAAGGACACTAACACTCCAGACCCGAGCAAAGGGAATCAATATTGTAAAAACATATTTTCTCTGGTTCGAAGTGCTTGGTAGTGCTTGGACTTCACTTTTTGTACATTCAAGGATCCTTGAATCTCAATCTACACTGTACATTTTAATATATAAAAAAGTATTTTCATGCCAGTGTCTCCAACTTCTCTGCTGCAAAGGGCTGTAATGTGCAATTTTATAACACAAATCTCAAGCTGACAGTTTCAAAGAGAAGGGAAAGGAGGTTGAAGTCAAGACTACTTTGCCCTATATTAATACTTACCCTTTGCCAAATTGAGCAGATGGAAATTAAGTGAATCTATTGAGGCCATATTAGTCCCATTTGGGTAAGTGTCATTGAAAAGATGGTGAACAGAGCTAAGTCGAATGACACTTTCAGCTCAATGAATTAGGCACAGTTAAGGATTAGCCACAATGGAGGTCAATTGATTAACAGTGTTAAATGCGCTATTAAATGTTAAAGTTTGAATAAAGGAAACACAGAGGGAAAAGATAATAGGAGGCTTCACACTGAACTTGGAAGCAATCTTATTGTTTTTCCTCATCTTCCTCGGGTCAGATTTGCATTTACCAACTATGTTTTCTCGCCTGTTGTGATTCCGTTCCTGGAGAACCAAAGACATGGATCTTCCTTCTTTCATCCCGCTTTCCCTCTGTCCTTTCAGCCTTTTATTTCCTCCCACCTCCGCCATATATTTCCTGTCACATCCCATCTTTTGTCGTTCGCCCGGTCCCAGCGCCCAACAATGGGGGTGAAAATTACATTTTAGCCGGAACGTTTCATGTTGCAAAGCGCCGGCTGGCGTAATCTTCATTGCAAAGGTGAAAACATCAGGCTGCATTTGCTGCACTTCACGTATGTAAATCAGAACAGTGGTGCCCACCTTCTGAGGCCGGCTAGACGAACGCGTTTAGACTGCTTAGAGAGACTCATGTAAGCTCTTTGCTGCGTGTTTTTGAGTGTGCGTGGAGGCCTGTGTTTATACCCTTTAGTGACAGCCTCAACATAATCTGGGCTTGCTCTACAGGCCTGGTGGGATGATGCTTCAAAGTAAGTACCTGCTAACAGACATTAGCCCATGTAAACAGGACATACTCTACCTAAGCTGCATGTGTGCGTTTGTGTGTGCGTGTGAGCGCTCGTGTAGGTGTTGTGGCATTTTAAAAGGTAATTACACACTTGCGCGGCGTAGTTTTATGTCTGTGTGCAGTTGTGATATTATGTCATGCTGTGCCGGACAATTCAGCATGCAAGTGTGTGTTAGCGAGTGTGTGTGTGTGTGTGTGTGTGAGGTGTCTGTTTGCGTGTCACATTACCTGTGCGGTGGCAGGTGAGCGAGTCAAACGTAATGAGGCCGTCTCCCTCATGGTTTAAACATGAGCAGGGAAAGATGGAGACAGCAGAGAGCGACTCTGAAATAAAGAGGGACTGAGCCTTCAGCTGCGTAACAGGGAGGAAAACGCTGTGGTGAGAAAGATGCTTTTTTTTACGGTTCAATGTGTTCGTTTGACAGATTTTTATGTAGCCTGTGCAAATGAGGCTTTAAAAAAAGAAATCTGGAAACCACGTTGAAAGTGCCCTTTTTTTTTAATTGTGCGGTCGAGTTTTTGGGGCTTTTGTGAATGTTTGAACCTGATCTGAGGCCAGACCCTGATGACCACACTGTATGTCACGTTGTGTCGTTGTATCCTGCATTACGTCGCCAACCGGGTCTCCAAAATACATTTCATATCACAGGGTTTTTTTTTTTCTCTGCCAAATGCAGTGAAAATCATTCAATGGATCCATTTTTTTTCCAATCCATGAAGTGAGACATTACTATACTGCACAGAATTTCTAAGGCATGAGGTTGGATTAAGTGGACAGTAGCTTGCAGCCTGCGTCCCACCCTGACGTTGAGTTTAGCCTGATGAAACATTTAATTACCGTTATGAAAATATTGTGGATTTTTTCTTTAGTTCAAAATGGGTTTTTAGACAATAATGTTTCCTAAACCTTAACCAAGTGCTTTCACCCTTTAGATGTGGATCATGCTTTATCTGCGTGGATATTTTAGGAGAAGTTTATTCACTTTTTCATTTTTTTGTAGATGGGTTCATCAATGTCGCAATTTGATTATAAATAAAAAAAATTGCTTTCAGTTCTTGATTTGAGTAAAACAAGAAACCCGATCCTGAAACAAGAGAAGTAATAAAGTGAAACTGGATCGCAGACAAAGCAAATCTCATCCCACTGTCATCTATTTTCAAAATTTGATTCAAAAGGGCTCAATATGATTCACTGACTTAGATGATCTGTTGGGACAGATGACCTCCAAGTCCGTCACCTTTACCCTGTGCTTCCCAGTGGTGCTGACGGGATATACATCAACTGCACTTATCAAACACCATTATCGCACCTCCCGATGCATCGATGGTCACCGAACCTGCCTAAACCAGCCGGCTCATCCCTCACCACATCCCCACACCACACGCTTCTTCTACCACTGATACAGCAGATGAGAATAAGGTGTTAAAAAAAGCACACCGAGATCTTTTTTTTCTTTGTGATCGGCCTTTGTGCGCGTCCTCCATCCGACATACTTTTGCACTTTGAATCCGTTCTCCTCTTCTGTCACTTCTCTCCATGTCCGGGCTCGTTCCTTTATCATTTCATGTTCAACACAGGCTGAGGGACTTCTCTCCCTCTCTGTGTCCTTGCTGTCTCTCTTTCCTCCTCTTTTTTCCGGCCAAAACAATAGGCGGGCAGGATAACCCCTTACTCTAGAATTAATTATCTGCCCCTTTAATTCTGGGCCACGCTGATTAGCTCTCTATGTAAAATGGAGTCCATATTAATATAATATTTGGCTATCTCCTCTAAGCTGAGGTCCCTTGACCTTTTCAGCCTCCTAAGTCTCTCTCTCTCTCTCTCTCTCTGCCTCTCTGCCTCTCTCTCTCTCTCTCTGTCATCTTTCACTCTCAGGAGGTACCTGACAGTCCCAGCCTATGAATGTGATTTGAAAAGGGGTAAATTAGATTTCGCTTCTCTCTTTTCCTCTCACGTTTCTCATCCCTCCCTCCCTCCCTCCCTCCCCTGTATGTGTATGAAACTAACGACAGTTCATTTCGAGGCCTGGTTATAATTATGTGTGCTTTTTTTTTCTCTCCCCCCCCTCTATCATTGACTGCTCTGATGGCGAGGCTGATATGCTGTGTTAATATAAACGTTTAGCCGGGTTATTATGAGCCCTGAGAGGCGTAAAGGACAGAGAACCTGCGCGTTGATTGTCTCCCACACAGGACGTCCAACCTTTACTTCTCCGCTGCTATTCCTTCCCCTGCGTCTCTCTAAAATATTGTATCTTTGTCTTTGGCCAATGTAAGAACCGGAGAGTGCTTTTAAATCAACTTTCTTGAATGGCCCGTGAATGTTGGACGCTGTTAACGCGGCAGATCCATCAGCCAACATTCCAACCTCTTGGAGGCTGTGAGACGACATTCCATAATGTTGAATGTCAGGCTGGAATTATTCTGTTTAAATCTGGTGATTGCTTCCGTAGTGTTTGGATTAATCAATTCACCTCTAACGTATCGAAAAATAATGATGAATGACAATCACCAATTCATTCACGTCATTCATTTGACACTGATATCAGCAAACCATGGTGATCATGAGGGATTTGCCTTGATAAATAACGTTTAAACTCAACCAATGATGGAAATGATTGTCAGAAAGTTGTATTCAGTTCAGTCAAGTTCATTACAATCGTTGGTACATTTTTGTTGCGTGTTCCCATATTTGTTTGGTAATTCCATTGAGAGAGTCGGCTGTGACCAAATTATTTGTTTATATGTCTCTTTAGATTAACTTTGTTTTATTCATTAAGATCTTAGTTTGGAAGTTTGTCTTTCAGCTAAAGATTGTAGTTAGAGAACATATTATATCCTTAGCTACCGTCTTTTATTTGACTTTAAAAAACAGTAACAACATATTTCTCCCTTTCATCACAATACAAAACACACAATACAACAACTTTATGTCTGCTTTTTTTTAACTGTGAATAAATGGTCAATAAAATATGGACTGATGTTGTTAACGTGTGCTTGTTTACACACGCCTGTTTTTCCAGCACCACTCGGTCAAAAGCTCATGCATTAGGAAAGTGTAGAATCAGGTAAAGAAATAGGCCTTTAACTCCCCCGTTGTGTGTTTGTGTGTGTGTGTGTGTGTGTGTGTTTGTGTGTGTGGCACTCCGTCTTCCTCTTCCTCAGGCCATTCGATATGTTGTTTCGGCTCCCGGCATGTAAACAGTCGGAAAGACATTCCAATCAGCCCGAAATTTAATTAATTTCATTCCATAGGGCGTGCAGCGTATGGGAAGTCTGCTTTGCTAATGTGTGTTTGTTTGTCTGCGTCTGCTTCCGTTTAGACTCCCTTATAACGCCTTCAACGGTGAGGGTGTGTAAAAGCGCTGGAAAGGTCAGCACTCTCCTTAGCCTGCCTCACATTTTAATTGACTATCGCCCACGCGCTCAACCCACACACACACACACACACACACACACACTCCCCCGTCACTACTGTGGGTATGGATCCCAGTATGAATTGATGATGTCCAATCTAAAGCCTAATCACTCCGCGGGACCATGGGGGGGATGGAGGGGGGGCTCAGTGATCCGTTTTCACTCCACAGGAAACTCACACTCACTCGCTGAGCCTGTTGATGAGTAGGACGTGAGCATCGTACCTGGTTTAATGTGGTAGTTCATCACAAAGTCCTGGGGGGGGGAAATGAAACGGACATAAAATGGCAGTGGTTGACAGGCGTCAAGATTGGTGTGATTGGTGGAAGTGAAGGATTAATAGCAGCACGCGGAGGCAAATGTACATCAAAACCTCCATGATTTCCCAGGTAATCACATGTAATGCATTCGGAGATAAGATTTGTGAAGTCAGTTGATAGGAAGGCAGGTGGAGGGAAAGATGCAGATAATGGATCCGCTCTGATCCCCAGTGTTCTTTCATGAAGTACAATAAAGGATGGGAAAAATACATATAAGTACATTCAAGGTAGATATAAAACCATATTTTACTTGACCATTACTGCTGTTGACAATAGTTATTTGAAGACAGAATTACGGAGAGCCAGTTGTACAGGCAGACTCTGGGTGGCAGCCATTCAAACATCTACATAATGCCCATTGATGCACCATTTCCTGAAGGAGCTCTACACACACACACACACACGGTACACACACATGCAATCACACAAACAAGATGGCAATGACACAGGCCTGCTTTTGTCTCAGCTCTTTTGGAAGTGGAGAAAAGGGGAGTGTGAAAATGAGTGAGCGAGTGAAAAGAAGCCCGGGATGAGGTGTGTTATTCAGCCTCGCCACAGGGAGTTAGGACAACTCGGAGACCAGGAGAGTCTGCCTATTGTCCACACATGCCACGCACAAGCGCACACACACACACACACACAAACACGGCAGGCAGATAACATGCCCTGCCGCAGCCAAACCCAATATGTTGCAACATTTGCCAAAGAAAAGTGGAAATGAGTGTAAATTGAGGTTATTTTCTCCACCTCTCCCTCTCACTTGTTATCCAGACAACCTCGGCTGTGAAGGGGGTTCATTCATTCTACGCCCCCTTTCTCTGTCTGCGGTTCAGCACAGCCGCCATATGCAGGTGCCACCAGAAATGTAAGGAACAGAGAGACTGGAATTACTTTTTTGCTCAACCTAATTCTTTTTGTGAGATTTCTCATATGATGCAAAGGTGATCACCATTGTTACATGGTCCATATTTGCATTGGTTTGAATCTGAATTCAGGCTCTTTTTGACCTTCTGGTCTGGTCTCTGTAGACTGCAAGGCCGAGAGCCACAATAGCCTGGATGAGGACCATGTTGGGCTGCTCAACAGCAAAGAAAACAGCACTTATACTGTAAGAGTCTTTTTTTATATGCGGGAATTGTGACTTTTAATGGCTTAATCTTAGTGTAGAGGAAAGATTAACAAAAAAATGTATGCAGTACCCGCTCAGGTTTAAAATGCCCTTTCCAATGGAGGACGGCTGTTATCCGTTTTAACCATAAAAATACGAGTAACATTAAAAAAAACAGCAAAAAGTTTTACAGAATTTTACTTGTTAAATGAAGTGATAGTTACTGTGTAAAATAACATCATGTCTTAAAATCCTAAAGCTAAACATTATTCAACCTCAGTCCAAACAAAACATTGGTAACAAACCATGTCACATTTTCACATCCAGTGAAAGTGTATTTCTTCATTATCCAAAACCAAATGAATCCTGAGTGGAACTCAACAAAAAGACATCGTCACCGTGTGAGAATCAAACATCTGTCTGTTTTTTTGGATGCAAGATTCCATTTAATAGTAAGATAAGATTTAATGTGCCCTGAGATACTGCAAGCCAGTAGAAATAAACTAACGCTGTGTTCCATCACCACTTGAAACCTTGTTTTGCACCTGATACATTAATACAACATACCATATCTAGCTCTGAGCATATTCCATTTTTTATGATGTACTGATTTTTGTGGCATAAATAATCATATTTCAAGACCGTCTTTAAAACGTCCTTTTTGTTCTGCCGTGTCAAAATTGAGTCCAACCCAAGTGTGCATAATATTGGGAATATGTTTTTTTCCTCTCAGAGACGGGCTGATCAAGGGATTGCACATGAAAGCTTCAATCTTTTATTGATTTAAATTTTTTAAACTGTGTCTCTCTCGAGGGTGAGTGATTCGGGTTATGAGAAAGACACGGGTTAAAAAAAGGGCTTACAAATCGACGGACGGATCGTGAAAAAACAAATGGAAACTCATTATCGAATGTGTCAATGTGCTCAATGTGTATTAGCGATGCTGAGGTCCTAATTTGAACTGTCTTCATGTACACATCATATTACAAGACACAAGCGCACTATTCCCTTTGGTGTAAGATATCCATTACAAAGTGGAGACAAGTTACACATCTAGTTGCTTTGAAAGAAAAGTTGATACGGGTTGATAATAATATGGAGCAATGCAGAAGAAACTGTCATCATTTGTTCTTTTTTTTGCAGCACCTTCCAGTCTCACAAATCAAAACTCCAAACCAGAGGCTCTCCATTTGTCTCCAAGCATTTTGATCATTCTGCTTTATCCGTTTCAAAGGCAATATTGAAAAACAAAAAGAATGTCACAAGAGCTAGGCAATTGTGACACTTGGGAGAGAAACGCTGGAGCTTCGATGAAGGTGTTCATTGTTGTTAAGCACCAACCATGTCTGTTTGTGTTCTCATTCTGTGCTTTGCTGATGCCGTATTCCGTCTGGTCCATTGCTTTAAATAGGTGAATACAATTTGTAAATGTTGACTTCTGTCAGGTAAGTTTTTGCCTGCTTTCACCAAGTAAGGAAAAGAAACATCTCTGAGTTGCTGCTGTGCGAATTCACACCACAAAACCACAACATATTCATGAACCGCCCATCGATTATTAAAGCGCAGCACAGGAATTGTCGCTATTGTTCTACAATATACTGACAATTATTGTTATTTTACAGTGCACATTAATATGAACTGCATACATTGACCATATTGTCAAATGAGCTGAGGGGCCTTTTTTTCATCTATTATTGGATTCAAACATGGTTTGGTGAGCTGGGAAGTTGCACACAATTGACCCCTCTAACCAAAGTCATCATCAGTTCACATTACAGACATCACTCAAATTGATGCACAGCCATTGCTGTCACAGGTGGATTTGTGAGAGATTGAAACGAGGAGAGGAAATTGTGTTCAGACCGAGCTGAGACGCTCGAGAGGAGAAAAAAGCAGAAAAACGCGGTGATTTCAATCTTTTCCTTTTAATTGTCCGGAATGCTTGTTCATATATACGTGCGCTGCACCGCACAGGGGCTGTGTGCTGTATGTTTATGAGCGTAGTGTGATAGTAGATTCACAAGCTGCTCCCGTTGGACCGCGGTGCCTCTGACCTTTGACCATCACGTCTCCAGTTAGGTTTAATGATCCAGTCCTCTCACACCCTGGAATATGTTACCATGGAAACATAGCGCCCCCCCCCCCACACACCCAACTCATAATGCAGGAGAGTTCTCCATCCGTGTCTAATTCAGTCTCAAGCCAAGTCGGTGACCTCTGAGGAGATGTTTGCAGTCTCATCAGGACGCTACATCCACACTGTTTGTCTCCCTGAGGCTGGTGTTAGGATTTCTTCAGGTTAAGTACTACAGCTAATATATATTCACAGTAAGTGTTGCCCCATGCAAAACAGTGTTCCCAAGCAAACATTCGTATTCCATTATAAAAATAAATTAATAACCATCTTCCATTACATAAATGCATAGTAAACATCTGTTTAACTCTTTAAACTAAAGGTTGCTCACCTTATTGTACACTTGTGGTTGAATTATTGTATTGTATGACGATATGTCATTTTTAAAGTCAGCCCGGGAGTAAGTGGTTTTTTGCTCACCCATCGGTGAGTTTGATTAAGGGTTTGCTAACTAGTTTTACCAAAATCATTCATTTTGCACATGGCTGCACCACGACTTACAAAATCTGCATTTTACAGATTTACGTGCCGTTCAACATGAATATCGAAGCAACGCAAGCCATGACACGCTAAATGTTAACCAGATAAAGTTAACTTTGCATGGATTCTGCTGTCCAGCTATTGCGAGGGAAGAACGAATGGTTCCTTTTAATCAATGTGAGTAATATTTGTGTCTAGGAGCTGCGCACCGGCCACATTATCATGTCAAGTTACAAAATTAAAATGCCAGGCCGCAAACAGGCCGGGGATATATCATGGCCATCTAAGTGTCCTAATGACATTCTTTTGCCTGCCAGACAATTAATTACACCGATCTGCATAACCTTTCCCAAAGCGCGGAAAACGATGGCATTTTATGGGTCAAAATGAAAACTGAAAAGTATGCTTAGACAATCATTACGTTATTTAACAAATATATATTTAATTGGATTTTGATGCCCGGGTGTCTGCTTCTGGAGCGCTGACTCCAGCTATGGCTAATTCAATAGGCTAAATGGAATCACTGGAAACACTCTGCGATCACCACTGCATTAGGACACTCATTCCCATCGTGTAAACATTGCTTTGAGCGCCTGCCATTTATCTTCTGGTCTCTCCGTCTCTATTTCCCCTTTATTTCCACCACTTCTGAAGACATTCTTTCATCCTCCGTTTAATGAAAGTTGAGGTTGAGTTCCGTTTTGGACTCAAGTGAATTCACAAAAAGCAATTTACCAAAAAGCTAGCACTTCTAGACGCATGAACTGCTTAGCTGCTCACTTTTCATAAATTAGGGGTGGAAGGCTTCCATCAGACAGGGTCCCGAAGGGATTGGGAAGGTGCTAAGCACGTCTGCCTTTAACGGAGGTGAAAAACAGACTAATTCATTAAGCATTGATCACCCCAAATGACAGCAAAGTGCTTCGACATTTAGCGGGCAAATAACGGACAAATTGGCACACAATTTTTGTACATTTCCAACTGTTTAATGGGTAAAGTATGGCGCAAAAAGGCAATAAAAATGTTAGCAGACAACCCGATGAACCCACACCCAGCCCATTACGCTCACCACTCCTTACAGCTAAACGCTCTTAATGTCTTAAACTGTGGGCAAGGGCTGCCCTAATGATGCATTTTGGTGAGTGTTTCTTACTTTTTGATCAAAATTACATGTTTTATTTGATTCTTTTAGATGCAGTTTGTAACAGGAGCCCCATTACGCAGTGAGCGAATGGACCCATTATAAAGGGTTAGGCTGAAAAGTACCTGAGTATGTATTTGAGTAAATATGCTTAATCTCGGACGGCCTAATATCATTCTGATCAACGCCCTATTCCAGCCTGTGAGATGACTGATATGACCTCATTATTGTGTTATCATCGGCTGGACTGCACACCCAGCAGACACACACACACACACACACACACACACACATGCGCTCACCTCTAAAGACAAACGTGTTATTCACGCGTGTCAAATGTATGAAACGTATCAGTACAGTCACCGTTGCTGGGACATAAACAATCACACTTATAGCTGCTTTCCGATTCTGTATTCGTAAACAAATTCAACCTTCGGCACAGATTCCGCCCGAGGACAATTGAAAGGGGGTTAGAGGCCACGTCGGTCAACACAGGAATACCGGAAGCCAGCGGAGCAGCAAGCTGACCCGAGCCCCACGCGGACTTTATTAATCAATGCAGAAAACGTGTTCAACCTCTCCAGCTTGGCCTGGAGACTCGGGTGTCTCCTTCTCCGTCTCAATGTTCTTCTTTTTTTTTTTTCCATGCCGGCAATGCCCACCTCCCAATAACTCTCTCTCTCATGCTCTGCTGATGAATTTTGTCTCGGAGAAGATCAGATAGCAGCGCGGGGATTTCAAAACAATACCTCTTCAAGCAGGGACTCTGAAGGGTGGTAATGATGTACAGCATCATACCTGTGGAGACCCAAGAACTCCTGTGTCTTTGTGATTCATCTCTTTCATCTTCTCATTACATTGCCACAGATGCCTGGTGCTACTACCCTTAAAACAGTGTTGTTGTTGTTGTTGATCTAAGTTGTGATCATTTGCAGTATTTTGCGGTTGGCTGTTTTATTGTTTGGCGCTTATCAACCGTTGTTTGTGAAAAGCCGGACTGCGCGTGGTAAAGGCCATAAACCCGGGAACCGTTTCCTTCCTGTAACAATGAACTAATTCAACACACCCCATCCAGCATTGCCCTGCGTGTGTTGTTTTTATTCACGCAGACACATAAGTGCACAGTACCAGTAAATGTCATGTTAAGAGGATGTTCCCAGTTGCACGCGTATTCAGAGAAAAGGCTACCACGAATTGTTTGTATGATAACTAGTATTTTATATTAGTAAGTGCAGTATTACAAACCTTTGTGCTTAAAATGAAACCCCTTCTGCTTCGTGCCAGATTCTCAACTATTCCAACTCTTTTTGTTCAAAAATAAATCTAATTCATCCTCAGTGAAGTAGACGTAATATAGCCTCGAAAAGTTGCTGAGTTTGAAACGAATGCGGCAGTCATCAGTGAGTGCTGCTCTGGCTGAATATCGTGGACATGATTTGAGAAGTATGCTGTCAAAAGAATATGCAGAACCAGATTTAGCTGTGAAGTCGTTTTCACTTGGGGTCTCCACGTTCTTCTACCAAATGACGAAAACAAGGCAGAGAAGAATGATTAATGTGATTGCGTGAGTGATTGCAGGACTGATTGATGGTTGGCCTCTTTCAATACAAAGTTTGTGACAAATAATGTATTTCTTTCGTCAAAAGGAAAGGAGCCAAAGTGCAGCAGAGTTGGGAGCAAAGTACCCTGACGAGTTGGTGCAATATTGACAGTGTCATCTGTGATGTGTGTGACTTCAAAGCTACAATTACTTTGAGCGGTTTTAAGACTGATACCTGCTCATGTTAAGAGGCAGCCACTCACCTCCGGAGAGCTTCCCCGCCAGACGAGAAATAATTCATTTTTAAGAAACTGAGGCAAGGGCAAATTCTGCCGTGCAGCTCTCTTCACATCCATCTTCAAAGAGAACCTAAGTTCCTATAAGAAACAATGGAGTATTCGGCTTCTTATTCATGTCGTGGGGCTTTTTCGCCAGTGCAGGGGCTGTTAATTCCTCCATTGTCACTGCCAGGGGCCTCCTGGGAAGGCCTAAGAGGCTTTTTGGAGCCCACTGGACACTCTCAAACATTGACCAATCAGAATGCGCAAATACGCCACCAACATTCATTCCAGAACTGCAGGGATTTCGCTATCAGGATGATCTCCATCTCTAGAGAGACAATGGGGGAAAAAAAAGTCCCCAAAGACGTCCGCGGCGTTTCCACGAGAGGCCATTTTGTTCGCTGCAGCTGTTCTCCTCGTGTCTCTTAAATGACAGCCACTAACATGCGTGCCACTGAAACAAGTATTATAGTTTAATTCCTACCGTGAAAAGCTTCCAGGGGCATAAAAACGGAGACACGATGTGGGGGAGGGGGGAGTGTTGCAAAGACAGACAAGAGCTCCAGAGGCCTCATTGCTTGTGTGTTGCGTTGACTTAATGGCAAATGGATGTCATTGGAATTTCGAGCGAGGCAGCAAGATCTTATCACGCAGATAAATGAATTAATATTTTACACTTCAGCTGGATTTTTTTTTTGTTCTGCTACAAGAAGGCTAGAGTTGAGGGGGGGAGTCAAGTAAATTAAGAAAAAAGGAAAGGGAATAAGAAAGAATGGAAGAGAAATAAGAGCTTGGGATGTGAACTCTGTTAATGTTATTCAGAGGCAGTGAGTCATGTAAGAGAAAAGGATCTTTTCTTGTACAAGTCAAAGACATTATCTGCTCCTGCTAGCAGTTATTAGCATTAGCATTTATATATTCAATGCAATTTTGAGGTCTGGTGATACTCTGAGGGGTCAGGAGAGAAAAAAAACGAAACGGGGGATTGTGGATAAAAAGGTCTTTTCTCTGTGTGCAATTGGCGCTAACCAAGACCGAATAAGCAATGAGGTAAAACGCAAGGACATTTCATGCTGGAATTCAATCTGTGGTCAGAGCTGAAATTCTCTCCATCAACAGGAGGAGGCCACACCTATAGGAACAGAGCAGAGACCAAATGGACAATCCGAGTGTGGTTGAGGAATTAATGCAGATTCTAAACTGGCGCCGGTATCCCCGTTAATCATTTTACAAGGAATACATTCTGCACGCATTAAGCAAAACGTGTTAATATTGTATATGTAGTGAGTTATACCCATCCAAGATGCACATTCTAGAGATGTTCAGATTGTCTTTGATGCAAATGGTTTCGGTAATTGAGAATTGACTGCTGAATTGTGCTTTCCATGAAAGTAAAGTAGGGGAGGTGATCAACACACACACACACACACACGTAGAGTGCCCCCCCTCTCCCCCTCCCACCGAGAACTCAAGCACTCAGGGTGCGTTGACGCAGTTAAATGCATCATCTGTTCAATTTAAAGACAATAAAGGGCAATCAAAATGGTTTCTACCCCGCTGCATAATTGGGAAATTTTGCCCATAGTGATGGAGAGGATTTTAAGATTCTTCTTTGGACAGAAAGCCTTCTGATTGCAACCAAATTAATTATTGGATGAAAAATAAGAAAATATATAAAAAAGATCTTCACCAACATCCTGGTTTTTTTATCCCTTAGTTATTCTTCAAAAACACACACGCAACCGTATGATCTGCACTGTTGTTTTAGGCAGACAGTGTTTTATTTACTCAATTTAAAGGAAAGTGCTATTCACTTGAACATTATACCTTGTGGTTCCTTTGACTTGAAGTACAAGCGAGCTACTCTCACTCTCACTGCATTTTCATGCATATGCTGTACATCATTTTGAACTAGAATTTCACTGGCAATGTGCATTAAGAAAGCGCTGAGAGCAAAATGAGCTTTTTCTGTAGAGACAACAGACTTACTCAAACAGCGTCTGTTCTTCATTTTAATGTGGAGCACAGACATCCGCGAATCTGTCAGCGATATCTCTACGTTAGGATGGCTTACTGTGAAATACCATCTTTGCGGGCCATGAATTCACTCCTTTAGTGTGTCCACAAAGTCATCTAATCCCGGATATTATGAGTCTCTTCATTCACATCGTTTTTGTGTTTGTTCCGTGAGTAATTTGGGGGGGGGGGGGGCCCAAACAGTCAGAATTTGCCCTCCCCTGCACACACCCACAGCCCACCTTGTCCTAGTCTGTCATTGTGCAGTTGTATTAAGTGGTAGGGGGCAGAAGAGGAGGGGATGGGGGCACAGCAAGGGTTTGTGGGGAAGGGGTCGGGGTGTGTGTGTGTGTGGGGGGGCACATTTGCTTCTGAGGCTGACTTCGAGATTGTTATTATCATTTTCAAAGCATCAAAGCTTTCTCTCTCGCTTTCTCTCACTCTCTCTCCATCCAAGCTTAAAGAGATGAAAGTTTGCCTTTGTTCCATCCCCTGCTACATTACCTCTATGCATTAGGCCTCCTCTTTATCCGTGAAATTACCTTTTAGCTTTCTCATTCAGCGCAGGCAGTCTGCATGCGACGAGATGGCTCACACTTTTTCACCACATCATATCCCCCCTCCCCACTTCTGCACACCTCTTGCTCTCTCCCTCTCTCTCTCTCTCTCTCTCTCTCTCTCCCCCCCCTTTTTAAAAGATTGTTGCATTTGCAGTTTAATTTTGTCTACACCTCTCTCTCTCTCTCTCTCTCTCTCTCTCTCTCCACTTCATGTAAGGTCCATCTTTCCCTTCATTATATGGTTAGTGTTGTTCTTTGATCGTTCTATCTCCAAAGCAAACACGGGGGTCCGTGTTGTTCCCCCATAACGCAGATGGCTCGGATGTGATGGCTGAGATACTTCCATTCTCGCTGCTTTTCAGAGAGCCACTTCCACCTCCTCTTAAAGCGCTCTTTGAAGCTGACGGGAGGCTTGATCGTCATGCAGCCGACACACACACACACACACACACACAATTTTTGAGGTTTTTGATATCTATCTGACTACGCATTCACTCACCAAAATCTAATATTTAAAAAACGTCTTTACAAGCAGTATCGGGGTCCGCCAAATCAAGTCGATAGATTTAATGAATGCTTTCCTGTCCACAAAATGCTCATGTTTTCGCTTTGCAAAGCAATTCACCAGAGTAAAAGTTATCTCGCACACAGAGTGCGCAGCTCTTCCTGGGCTTTGTTTAGCCGCAAGACTTAATATACAAATGAGCAAAAGTGTAAGGATGGTGGAGATACACACGCATAGAGAGACACACACACACACACATATTCTACATAGCTGGAATGACTCTTCGCAGCCTAATGTAATTAATAGCTTTTTATCCATGTAGAATTTGAAATGAAGATGTAAATTGTTCGTTTAACATAGCCATAGGACATGGAGGCTTCTGCTGTCAAAGTCAATTACAGACTCAGCATAGTCCCAGACTTTATGAAAACCTAATCAAGTTGTGGGCTGTGTGTGCGTGTCTGCACCCAAGATGAGTGTCTCGTACACATACATTTGTGTGTAGCTTCTGTCTTTGAGAAAGTACAATGTTTTACACTGATTCAGTTATGCTGATATAAAAATATCTACAAACCAAATCTTATCGACAGAGAAAGAAGCCACTTCTCTCATAGCCACTTTAGTGGAGGAGGGTTATTATCTTCCAGAAGTTGCTTTGGTCTGTTTAATGTAGAATATGACTGAAGTGGTATCATTTATAATTGTGAATTCACGAAATATTTTTTTATTAAACCAGATATAAATGAATCCTATGACATTAGATAAGAAAATGGTTTACAAGAGATTTAATGTTTACAACTAGAGATTTAGTGACACGTGCATGAGTACACTTGCTAAGAACTCTTATAGCTGCAGCAGAAGCAATTAGTCAATTAACTGATTAGTTGAGCAAATTTGTTGCAAACAACAATTGAGCATAAATGAATAAAACAAACTGGTTGCAGCGTCTAAAATATGAATATTTGCTCTTTCATAGGGTTTCATAGTAAAATCATTACGTGAGATTGTTGTAACCTCCGTCTTAGGTGTTCTATGGTGGGTATTTATAGATATGTTTGCAGTGCTTGTACACTGGGCTGATTGATTTATCAAAGAAATCACACGCACAAAAACAATTGTTGGTTGCAGCCCTTGCTGTTGCCTCGTGCACACCAGGGGCAGGACTTCAATTCATCAGTGTCAAACCATTTTCACAACGATGAAGCCAATGAGTTAACATCCCATCTTACACATTCAAAACCTTTGTACTTTCCCACCTGCTGATCGCCAACCACCAACCGTTCACCTATAGAACACCATTTATTACTCAGAAAGAAAGTTGTGAAAAATATTGCCAAACTTTCTAAAGCAACTTGTCATGCCGATGGACAACTGACACAAATTCTGTTGACAGAACTCAAATACCCAAATGAGCTCAGTGGAGTAAGACTGCAGACGGAGGTTTGCTTGTGTGGAAAGTCATTTATAAACGCCAAGGGTAGCCATTCATGCTCAATGATTTAGGACTTTCAAAACACATTTCTAGCTCATTTGAATAATAATGGTCATAAAAAGCATTGCCCGAGGCGCAGCAAGCATACATCAAGCAACAACAAATGCCTTCTGAAGTTGTCGAAAGGCCCACGTACATGCAAAACAATTAGGACACACAACTTAATTTGTGAAGAGTACGTTTCTCTGTCCTGCTCATTTTTAATGAGTTTGAAGGGAGTTGCGTCCCTCGGTTTGTGCTGCTGATTGATTGTCTGTCGCAGGCCTTCTAGTGCATGTTTGTAGTTGCATTCACGTATACTTTGACGTGCACACACATTTTCCTTCCTCTGGTTTCTTACGCCATAATCACAGCAGGTAGCTAATGATAAGACTTTCAAACACCCACGCGCACGCACTCACACAAAGCTGGATCAAACAAAGATCTCCACTTCAAACAGATGACCTCATGATTGCCTTACATCAAAACTAGCATGCAATTAAGGCTGAGTAGCGTTCATCAGCCTAGCGCCGCTTTGTCCAGAGGCTTTTCATTGTCCAGCACACTTAGCAGCAAACATCAGTGTAGAGAATCAAAAGATGAGTACAATTACATTGCCACTCTGCGGGAAAGAAGAAAAACCTCAACCCTTAACTTCTGAATAAAAAGACAATTTTATTCAACCGTGAATTATTGCCTTGCAGCTGGCTTGACCCAAAAGACATTAAAAAAATAGGAAATACTATCAATGGGAAGTGCAAAATGTACACTAAAGTGTATGATCTAATAAAACTGGTCCTAATGTGATTGAGTGTGTTCGAACTGTTCCTTCACACATTGTAAACGCGTTATAGTTACACTTAATAATACTGTAAAATAATGTATTTTTATCAGTACTTGTACCAAATCTACATTTGCAAATCTGCCATTTGTACTGATGTATTGCTGGAAATGTAACACATGATTGAGATATCTTCTTATTCCGCAGTGTCTTTACCTCTTTTGTTCACATGAATATAGAGCGGTCATTACAGCCACTAGTTTTAGGATCAGCAGGACTAGATGGATTGAGTTACCTAGTAACCCAGTTTACTTTAAATATTGGACGCTTCCTTGAAGTGTCGCCGAGCTGTTTCCTTCATAAACGGCTCCCATCCGATCCTGCAAGTGGTTACATTGCGTGTTAATACAATTTTAACGGGACTCCATTTTGCCTGAAGAAAAAGCTTTGGGTTTTGTAGGGAAACATTGCAACACAGAAGCCAACTGATAAAAGTTTATTTTTCTTCTAATGAGAAAATATATATATATATATATATTTATATATATATAAATAAATATATATATTAAAAAAATGTCATCTGTTTAAATTTCTTTCATGAGATGTACAAAATAAGACTTGTAGCATTTTATTGTTAACGAGACAAGCAACATTTCTGAATAGCAATCCATGAGGACCACCCCCCAAGCATGTTAGTATGTTAAATATGTTAATAACATTTGTGAGAGGAATGTTTAATTCATGATTAAAACATGCTAAATGTACATTTTCATTTGTGCTACGTGGATTCATTTGACTTTAAATAATTAAACCGATCAGGTAACACAACACAATTGCGACAACTATCTAGTTTCCGCAAGAAATCATGGCAACTTGTTAGCCAGGTGGATGCTGCACACTTTCATACAGTTTGTATAAACATCTTTTCCTCCTCTAAAGCTTGTGTTACATGTGGCCTCACTGATTGTCTTTCATTGTTTATGTGACAATGAGAAACACACATTGTCTGTACACCGATCCAACACTAACCCACATGCACGCACACATGAAACAACACTGAGGACAATACCCACCGCAGCCTAGGTGGAACTGATACAAACAAACACGCACAGCTCACTGACTAAAAAAGCTCCCAGCAAACAATGCAAAGTGAAAGATATTAATATTTACATAGATCATTTGCAAGATTGGTATAATTAGCAGCTCATATTCATGTATTCACTTCAGGGATATCACATTGAGACATGTCTACTTATTCAAATAAGATGCAACATGTCACAGGGTGCATATATGCAAATGCACATATGCCGCTAATTACACATTGCCTGTCACAAAAGGAGAAAGGCTTTCAGCGAAAATGTTCAAAGTTTTCACTGAACTGTTCAACCAGGCTGCTCAGCCTGCTCAGGTCTAATTAAAACACGCGTGTCCCCAAGGCCTTATCAAAGCGCTGTAGAAATATGTACATCTCAAATAGAGGAGAATTAGCTAAATAAAGGACCTCCCTGGTGCTTCTGTCCTGCTCACATCCAAGGCTCTGCACTAACAAACTTAATTTCTGATTGATGCTGATAGCCCACAGCGGGGAATTGAGAACATTTCGACCTAAGGCGGGAGACTTTTATTTTGACATCTCCTCCCCTGGCACAATTCCAGATTTTACACCGTACTTGACACTAGCTGCATTGAAGTAGATTGTTTTTTTTTTTCAATGAGGTGGAATTGAGAGGTACACCTTTCAGGAAGTGTTTTCTAATTAATCCAAATGTTTTGGCCTTAAGGGGGCTGGCGACTGACAAATTGTGCATCCTGTTCCGCAGAAGATTGGTAACAGCGTTTATTTTAAGGCATCAAAGGAGAACAAAGCATATTGGACTTTTTAAAAATCGTACCATACCTAACTTTTACATTTATGGATCGGGAATCAATGATGAAGTAAAGCGGCCTGCAGCTAACAATGCTAACATGGTTGGGGTGGGGCGGGGGCTTTATCTGCAGCAGCGTGAGTGAGCCAGGGGGACAAGTTCACTCGCGGTACCATGCACTAAAAGGCATGAATGCAGGCAGAAGAATATTACAACACACACAGAGCAAGTTCATTCTCAGAAATGAATCCATATATCTACATAACAAATAGGTGTTCGATGTTAAATTATATCAAATCGAGCAGCTTTCAAAGTTATATCTGTGTCTAAGTATTGACAAATACACCTTGCCTGAAACAACAGCAGCAGCAGGACTAAAGTCAATTGACTGGTCCAAACAGCTACTTAACTGTTATTTCATGCTATATGTGAGAATAGTTGAATCCGTTATTTCTGAAACTAACTGTGGTGAGAACAGCATCTCGTATTGCTTTTCTGACAAATGGAAGAAAAAAATAATAATGATTTGATTAAACCTCTAAAATAACACCTGATGGGTATAAAATCGTCGAAAGGGACGTTGTCTCACCCTTACTTTCAGATACGTATGCATGCATACATTTGCACACACAAACTGAAAAGGCTAAAGCGCTCATTCTGCAGAGCTCAGAGTGCAGATGTGTCCAGAAGCCTGTCTGTGCGGGTAAAATGTATGCGGCTCAAATCAAAGCGATGTTGCACACAGTAATCTTTCTCCATTAAGGATGTCACATTTTGCAATCTTTTCTCAATTGCGGCCTAATATCCTTTACCACTCCACTGCTGGGTTGGTGAGCTTTTGCAAGCCCGCATACACACACCCACTGAGTGTCTCATCACACACATCCACAGCGCGTAGGTATCCTTCTGAAGGAGTCAGTCATGTGTGTCTTTCAGATAGGGGTTGAGAAAGCCCTTGATTAGGACGGGAAGTCATGTGTGTAAAATTCACCCTTTTTACCATCACTGTCTCCCTGTACATAGCGGAAAGAGTGTGTTTCTGCTTCTAGCACACCCGTCTATAGAGATCGTAATTAACTGACGTAAATAGTGATATGACATTAATCACACGCTTACAGTGAGTTCCTTTAAACCTTTTTAATTTCGGGGTAAAATAATTATATCCGGAGCTGTTTTTTGAAATGAAAGGCCTTGCTTCTGTATGGAAGGCAAATTATTTACACTCGGTTTGTTTCTGATTATATAATCCAAAAAGGAGACCCAACAGTCTTGTGAACTGGAGATAAAAGTGTCTATTGTCTAATTCTACTGATCTTCCTTGGGTGGATTTTCAAACGTTTTCTGTTTCATGATTATAATTCATTAACTCAGCAATGCCGTGTATCCCGCCACCAATTCCCTATAGCATACTAATGTTGTCAGGCATTCTTAAATATTCATATATTATACATTATTTTACAACGCTGTTACACAGGAAAGAAATTAACTTCAAATTAAGAAACGCCCCGACAATGTTTTTGAACTTCTTGTATCCGGCTTCAAAGTTAGGCGGAAGAGTGATGAAAGTGGAAAGTTCAAGGAAGCTTTTCCGGTTGAGAAAAAAAGAGAGGGTCACCAAATACTCAAGAGACAACATGTCCTGTGACTGCATTATCACGTCACGGACTATTGATGTGACTGTCACTGGGGAAATTGCCATCGCTGCCTCTTCTGTGATGGATTTATCCATGATTGCTAACATGGAAATGGTGAAAAGGCCTTCCTCCTTGATCCTCACTGACTGAAAACAAACAGCAGAGATTTAAAGATGATGTTTTAGATACGGTATATTACCCTGCTATACAGCATGATTTTGCCTGCTGGGAACATCTTTGCGTATCATTTAAAATGTTTAATTTCCTTTTTGTTTTGTTCGCTTCATGGAATACCAACTCTTTGCTCACGGCCCGACGCTGAAGGCTGGATTTTCAGTTTCTCTCATGAGTGAACGGCAGATATGTGAGAAATAAACTACAGGCTACGGCCTGCAGAGGTAAAGTCTTCCTCACTCCACTCACTCTATGGCCTTTTTTGTTATAGACATTCATGTTCCCCTCAGGAGGACTTGCATTGGTGATATATGCACATACTCAATTACCTAGAATCTGTACTTTGTGTTCAGTGCTCATTATCAAATGCTTTTCTCTAATTGAAGCCATTGGGTGTGCAACGTGTGCTTAAGCAGGTTGAGTAGAAAGATATCAATTTTAACAAAACACGGTGACATCTCATTGAACTAAAAACACGCCTTGAACCAGAAACGTTGGAAAGAAGGGCCTTCACGGTTAAAACCCACTATGGTGAAGTCATTTTCAATGGCTATCGCTTTTATTCCTTATTGCACCCTTATTGTTATTTGATATCACTTGTTATACTGCGAAACATCGCCCACCTACACGCCACAATTTGCAGCACATTTAGGGTGATTGACCGAGGTTCACAGGCGCCCTATAATTTAAGGAACCAGAGACTTTTACTATGTAACACAACAGGGTTCCTAATATCCTTTGGATTGAAGGTGATTTTGTCCACGCTGCAAACCTGCGAAACCATTAAATGGGGTAAAAAGGTTTCCTCAATGCAGATGGAGTTCTCTGAACTCTTGCTTCTACTATTTAGTCCTCTCTCTCTCTGCTTCTTCTCCCCTCCCACCTTCTTCACTCTCCGGCCCCTTTCTTTCTCAATTGTGTCCCTCGCCTCTGGCAAATGGGAGTCATTTGTTTGTGTGAACTTCCCATAACCCTCAGTGCGTGAGACACTTATCATTCAGGATGGGGCCGCTCCGTCCAGAGCTGTAATACCTCGTCTCCTCTTCCCTTCCACGCGAGTGCCATGTATGTTGCAAGCTGACTCTCGCCATGGTTCGTCATCCTTCTGCTTACCCTTTACCCACTCAACAGTGCACCCCCTTCCGCCTCTCTCTTTCTCCCCCTTCTCTCTCTCTCTCTCTCTCTCTCTCTCTCTCTCTCTCTCTCTCCAATCTCATTCCCAATGTAATCTCGGGGTACACAGGACCATTTTCATTACGGTACTACTCATCTTATCATCCACCCTGTCATCTCCTCTGGCTGCTGTCTTTTTTATATTCCTTTATTCTAACAAGTCTGCATCTGCAAAAGCCATCAGTGGTCCACCTCTTTTCATTTCCCTAATGTACCCCTAACACACACACACACACACACACACATCCTTGTCTGGTCCAAACCCCGTTGCCCTAACCTGAACCCCATTATCAGGATTTAGAGCACATCCCAGCTCCCTGCAATTGTTTAAATCTACCGTCTGTAGTGAACAGTACAGTAGATGTTTCTTTAACATTTTATCTGTGCGTGTGTTATCTCTGCAGGCAAAGTGAGCAAAACAAAACCGGTGACCCAAACATGGAATATGATGCAATAAAAAAGGATGAAACACCGAGAGGGTTACACATAGTGAGACAGAAAGGGTAAAAAAGGGAGAGGAAGAGAGTGATTTTAAGGAGAAGAGCTGTTATTGGAGGCCAAGGTGAGCCTCAACCCTCTCGCTTACTTTAATCCCTCATTTATGTGAACTCAGCTTTGGAAATGAAGCTGTCACCGTATTTTCCTTCCCGTTACCCACGCTGTGGTGTAATCAGAAACCTAGCATGCAACACAGACGCACAGACGCACCGTTTGCAGGACAGAGAGACGGAAAGTCACTCAGGAGAGGTCTTAAATTCGTCCCAGAGTTGGAGGCAGAGATTCAAACAGCCTCACCTTGTCTCCTAGAGGAGGAATCATCGGATATGTTGGAGACAGAGGGGAATTATGGGTAAATGCACTGGTGAGGAATGATAGCCTGCAATCTCCGGCTCTAATCTGGGATCGCTGACACATGCCATTCATTTCAGACTTGCCAGTATCCCCGCGGATGGTGTAGACTTGAGCATATGCGTGGGACTTTGCAATCTTTTATGCCTATTTTTTGAGACACTAATCTATTCATCAGTTTGCAAACAGCGATGTCAAATTAAATTTAGAAAATGGCGAAACACACTCATTAATATCATCTTTGTTAAGAAAATGTAATATGACACATTTAATAGATTGCAAATATAAACAAATATATAACTAAATTATACTGTTCGAATTTGAAGCTTAAATAATTCAAATATTACAAAATGTGTTTTTTGATTATATTTATTTTTTCCATTTGTTATCATTTTGATATAGTATGACAGCGACGGGACAACGTGCATCGATGACAGCCTTTAAAGGGTAAATGTCCATTGTGAAACCACAGACTTATACTGCCATCTAGTGGTTATAAATGATGGTTAGATGGATGATGACTGTTATCTGTGTGATGGTTAGATGACCAGAGAAGAGGAAATAGCTCTTTAATACTGGTACATCTCTATAATGGTAAAATGGATGTGTTTAAAAATAGTCAACCACAAAAATACATTTTTTAATAAATGTATTCTCATTTAGCAGAATTATTATAGTCCAGAAGTTCTGGTCTTTGAACCACAAACGTGTGGGAGAATTACATGATTAACATGTCAAACTTATGTACCGTAAATCGAGATATCTTTCATATCCCAGTGCATCTTTTTGCTCCTCCGCCCCTCGATCCTTTCGCCCCTCCGTGCCTCCCCCTCGCTGCCCTCCTCAGGCGGGGCGGGCGTCCGACTTGGCGTGTAATGGCGTGCCGTCAGTTTGGGCAGCGGGTCGAGGTGTGGGGAGGAGAGCGGCGCGTCTCAGATGAGATATGTGACTGGCATGCTAACGCACAGTTTTATCTGACGAGAGGAAAAAGAAAGGGGCCGGGGCCCCCACATCTCCTCGCCGTAGGCCTTTGATTAAAGCACCCTGGGTACACACACAGGCACACGCTTCCAAAAACACACACATATGGCAGTGTACACACACGCACACACGCGGGATTATAAATAAATTGCAGGTAGGCCGCATACACCCATACAGTATATATGCATGCACACATCCTCCCGTTGTGGGTGGTGTTGTTTTGACCTAAGCCAGGTAGCTGGTCCATTATGAAGTTGATAGGAGGATTTGGTCATGTTGATTCTAGACAGCATCAACTCCTCTGCCATAAATAACCTGAGTGTTTTTCTCTGAGTCACACAACCGCATACGGAGAATAAGAGCTCTCAGCTTTATCCTCCGCTTTTATCCAGTGCACATAAACGCTCACACAAACACAACATAAACACCCCCCCCAAGAAAATGATTGTCTCTGGATGGACGTAAACAAAATAACAGATTTAAAAGTACAGTTGGTCCCGGCTCAGTTTCAGCTTAAATTGTCCCTTTACAATCTATTTCAGCTTTAGGGTTTGTCTCCAAGTGTGTTTTCTCAGATGGACGGTGGGGAGAAACTGGTTAGATTTTAGATGAGCAGCATCATCCGGCAGTGCAGTCTCAATAGCTTGCCAATAAAGCTTTGGGTACACTCCGTATATCTCTACCCAATGGAACTGTGGGGGAGCATGATGACTTCCATGACGGAAGTGATGGATAAACACAATCAGTTTTCTTGCATCTGGATAAATTGTGTTGAAAGGCGCCGTGTCAATTGATCACCACCTGTCAGTCTCTATTGTTTTCCATTTTGGTATTAGATGTGAAATTTTTGTCAATTTCCATTTATTACTAGCAATATGCATCGAAATGGTTTCGTGTGGTTGTTTTTTATCTCACTTTTCTTTTTTTTTAAACCAGCAAAATGTGGAACCCTGTTAACTTTCCTCTTTGGACCACACGAGGGAGCTACCGTTGCATACAGCGGACTTTTGTCATGTATGTTATGCATTTCTAAAAACAAATACACACTCGAACAATCAATACTCAAAACGGCATTTTAATCAATACACTGCATAAATTAAGAAGTCTACACAAACCAAAATAATAATACTGATTCCAAAAGTGGAATACAGAAAGACACTTCAAATGTTTCCTGTCATCTATATGACTATTTACAGTAAGTTGTTAAAATATTACAATTTATCAACGTTTCTTTTTTAATTTAATAAGATGTCTTGATATGTTATTTTTATTTTTCATGTTAATCCTCACCACAAACTGGTATTATTATGTTTTAGCTGCTGCATACATGTATCTTCAGAATATATTGATTCTACTTTCTTCACAAATCTTTCTTCCTCTGTATTACCCATAATGTCTTTTTAGGTAAAACATATAAATCCACGCAATCAGCCACAATGTCTTGTCAGTTGTTTCAAACACAACAACAGACCTAAGACCAGTTTACAGCTCTGAACGGTCCCACTCGAGCTAATGTATAAACAAAACAGAGGATCACATCTCTCGGCCAGCTGTAATTTGTTGATGATAAAACAAAGATATTTTTTCTTTTGTATTTCTGTTAATTAAATACCATTTCATAAATGTACACAGTATAAGGATTATCATAGCAGATAAGCATAAGGATATAAATGGGCATTTTCTATATCCAATCAAGCAAGTCATCAGTCAATAAACACTACACTTACAAAATTTAAGAAGGTATATACTTAAAAGCACTACTATTTTAACATTTCCACTGCCGTCATTTCCATGAGAATATACCTAACTGACATGAAAAGGTTGTAAAAATCTAGATACTGCATTGAAAAAAAAAGTATATCACTTTTAGCCCACCACGATAATACACATTAGGTTTTGTTAAACCCTGGTTTGGTGTTTCATTGGTTTACTGAATCGGGAAAGTGTCAGATTGAAGTTTAAAAGTGCTGCAGGGAGCAGCTTTTATTACGTCTCAGTTGTTGTTTCGACACCACCAAGCAGTCACGTGGAGAAGGAGCAGGGTAAAGTCCAACCACAGACCCTGAGCGGGGACTGCTTTCATAATCTTATGACTGGGATGATGGATTGGTGGCAGGGGAACTGTGCCCGTGTCCGCTCCTTTGACAGAGTGCAGGGGGGCGGGGGGGGACGGGGGGGGGGGGGGGGGGGGAGTCAGAGATCTGTCTGCGTAGGAGGAGAGGGGCTGGCCGGAGGACAAAGAGGATGGGAAAAGTGTTTGTACTTCTCTGGGGCAGGACCCTGGGGGGGTGAGGGGATGGGGGTATCTGGAGAGGCTGCAGACAGAGAGGAGGGGAGAGAGAGAGAGAGACTTTGTTTATTTTTGCCGAAAATATCTTTTAGCGTGAACAAAAGAAATGTTGTATGCATCGAGTGAGCAAAGTGTATCCGCTGCCGCCTTTGGGAAGTGTTACATCTGCTACTTTATAGATACAGTTCCCATCAATCTTGTGTGGCCATTAGGTGGTGGTAATATTGCCAAATATATTTTTCATTTTTAAATGAAATCCTACAACAGGGCCGAGGCTCATCAATTCTTGTAAGTGTTACATTTGAATGTGTTTTTTTCACATTTTGCGATGCCTATTTATTCGTGTTCAACTGAGTTAATGGAAACACATCTGGCGCCGACTTTTGTTAAATTGCATCCTAGGAGATAAATATACATCAATGTCTCTTCGATATTTCCAGCGCGCGTGTCAGAAGCTCTGCGCTTGTCTGGCTGAATGCGGGTTTGCGTGAGTGTGTTGCGCGCCTCGGGGTTGTCGAGTATCTGGCACTTACCTATCTGTGTGGTGTGAGCGACAGGCAGGGTGCTGATGACCAGTGTGTGTCCGGTCAAAGGGTCCTGGGCCAGCTGGGTGTGTGCCGGGTGGTGCAGGTGTGTGGGCTCTGACGTGAGACCTGAGGAAGCAACACAACAACCCAATATTCAGCTTCAGTTAGACGCTGGAACTGGAAGCAAGAGTTCTTTATGCAACAAGGGAAAACTCATCAGACCAAAAAGAACAACAGGTGGTTCGCGTGGTAGAATGAACAAGTTTTCTAAATTGATGGGGAGTTTATTTCTTTGTAAGTAAGTTAGGCCTGAATAACTTGGAGAAGGACGTTGCACTTTTTTTGTTTCAAACTCTATCAACATTGCGATGTTTTATCAATACCACATTCACTTTACTATATATAACATCTCAACAATATATTTTAATAGCCTTTTTTTTTGTTATGTACCACATTCCTAATAAAAAAACACCCGGCACTTTATTTTGCACCATCTTCCAAGTCGGGTTGTCATATTCTGGAGATGTTTTTAGGATTTATGGAGGAAAAATACATTTTTGGAGATGACTTAGTACTTTATTCAATGCCACATCTTGTGCTTGAGTTGTCTGTCGTGGCCCTGTTTAGAATCGGTTTGATGCACTCTACCTTTAACTACAGACTTCCTTATTCACACACACACACACACACACACACACACACACACACATTGTGTTTGCAGATGAAAGTTGTCTGTTTTGGCTTTGCCTAAAGTTACCACCTCACAGGAACATCTCTTACTTTTTACTTATATATATATCCGGTAAAACTTTACACAGTTTGTGTGTTTTTGTTTTTCCACTTGCGCACATTTATCACTGAATCGCTCCACTGCAGTGTTTGGTCTCGCTGAAGGTCGGCCTGTTTTTCTTTCTGATGGTCTACGAGCACAGACGTGGTCCCAGTCTCACCTCCCAGCAGCATCTCATGCAGCAGGTTGTCTATCTTGGCCAGGCCACAGAGCTTAATGAACTGAAGCTGTTCGATCATCTGCCAGGTGATGCTCTGCAGGGTGGGCAGCAGGAGTAAGAGCTCGCCGAAACGACCCCTGGAGTCATACTGACGGTCATTAATGTAGTCTTCCAGACTCATCTGGACCTGTACACACACACACACACACACACACGACGATAAGTCAAGTTATGAATATACTATCTATTTGGGATAATAAGGTATGTAAATATTAAGCTACAAGAGTGAATTGATTGACCAACCTGAAGACGAATGGCCTTAATCTTCATCGGGTCCCGCAAAGACTTTGCATCTTTGGATTGGGAAGGGGAGGGGGGGGGCACAAAATGGTGGGGGGGGAATATGAGAGATCAGGATTGGAATTGAGAAAATGACTACGACTATGGTCAAAGTGAAGAATAAAAGTAAAATGAGGGGATTTATTGAAGGGGAGATAAATAGGGGGAGGCATGTAACTCAAGGTAGGGGAAGGACTGTAGTTACACTTGCACTTAAAAAAAGGGTGATGGAGAGATTATCAACTTAAAAGATAAATGCATTATAGAGACAAACATCTACATCAAACATCTATTATATATACATATCTTCCTGGCTTCAGAAGCTTTGGTAAAAACACAGAGGATTTCTGTTCTTAATATACATCCCATGTCTTCTCCTGGCTCACGATGCTTTTTACATTTACATTTTTTTGAATTACCCGGGTCAAAGAAGACAATAGCCTTGAGCGCTGCATACTCGTTGTCGTCTATTTGAATGTCCTGGAAGGGCCGCACCAGCTCGTCCAGCACCCGGTTGGCTACCTTGTACATCTCTTGCTCAGGACTGTTCCTGTGGATCACACAGCCACTACCTGCAGATACAGTGAGCGCGGGTTAGAGCCGCTGTTGAAGTAAGGTAGGGTCGACGTAGGGTAAAGTGCTCGTCTGTGCGCTTGCGTGGGAAGGTTGGAAAAAGAAAAGTTCCGACTTTCAGCCAAGGTCATAACAGTGGTCCTAAGACACAAGAACGCACAATGTGTGCGTCTCAGGGCTGGTGGTTTTGACAGACCGGCCTGCAGTATGGTGTTAGTACACGTCTAGGTAATGAGTAATGCCGTTTACAAAAATACTTTGGAAGTGACAAAGAAATAGAAACCATAAGTTAATCATTCTCTACAAGCACAACATTTGATCTCTGACACATACAGTGCAAAAATGTTTTTAGTTACTGAGACAGGACTTGGGAACCACCTGATTATAAATTAATTGTTAATAAGTAGTTTCCCTTTCTGTGCCCAGTAAAGTGGCACGTCGGAGTCGTCTTTCATTACCCGCTGAATGTCTTTACAACCTCAAGCTGTTAATCAAAATCTCCGATACTAATCTACATATACAGCCGTTATTCCAAAAGTATCGATGCATTCATTATCGGGTCATTCATGATGTCCATGATGTTTTGTAACCTCGCTCGTAAATTGTTACACGTTTGGTTTGTTTTCACATTGTTTGCACAAAGTTGTAAATCTGACGCTATTCTTCTGGTCGGGTCGTACCTAAAAGCAGGAAGTCCTTGAATGGCATTGACCTTTTGGCGACACCAAGCAAAAGGTGCTCACCTGCATGAGCCCTGAGCAAACTCACCTGGAAACAAACACACACACACACACACACAGTCAAACAAAGAACAAAAACAATGTGATGTGAAGAATGCCTCTCCTTTTGCATTCACATACGTAACGTAGGGAATATACTTTGACTCAGGCAGGATATTCAGCAGTCACATCAAGAAACCTCCACTTTATTGCTTTTAATTGTGCTTAAGTGCTTTAATGGAATAAGACATTTGTTCACAAACGACATACAAACTAATATTGAAGTCTGAGAGGTTTAAAGTTAGGCCTTTGGATTGCAAATTTTGACGCAACGCTGTAAAGCAACAGCAGAATTAAAGTCGATGCATCATGCAATCAGAGCTGTGATACCTGGTCATCCAGTGGCAGTTCCCCAAATGCAGGAATGTACTTGGCCCATTCCACCAGGACCAATAACTGTTGTCTCATAGAGTCACATGCATCTCCCACTGTCGCTGGCTTCTGCTCTGATGCGTCTGCTACTGCAAGTGGAGCCGTGATCTGAGACACACAGAAAAACAATGGCTTCCTGGGTTAAGACCCCTGGGTTTTCTCCTGCACATGTTTTAATCAGGCAGCGCATGATGTGTTGCCTGGTAAATATATCTTGAAAAAGAAATTAACACCTGTTGGGACAGTGATTCAGCTTGGGCCAAAATGGTAATGGGTGGCATGTCCTGGGTGTCGGGGATACTTCTTCTGGAGCTGATCCGATCCCGCTCGTTCTGTACAGCTAAAATGTAGAAAGGCAGTCGAAGTTTACGTGTGTGCGTGTGTGTGTGTGTGTATGTGCGTGTGTGTGTGCAACAGAAAGAGCAATACAAGAGTAAAGGAACAGCACCCCCTGTACTTATGTTTGAAATAACTTCGAAACTCGGAATTTGTTTCTATCTTGATTTAGTCAGCCGTATGAGTCAAACGTTAACCAGTTGCAGTCCAGAACAACATGTTTGAAGAACACGTGATTAGGTGTCATAAAACTCATTGCCAAGGTTAAACCCCTCATAAATACAAACACACACACACACACACACACACTAAGTAATCACTCATTTTATTGCTGCGCCAACGTCCGCCATCTTGAAGCAGCTCAGAGATTCTGTGTAGACATCCTCCCCTGCAACTAGTTTTAATTGTAAACTTTGTCTCAAAAAAAAAAGAAAACCTCTAAATAAACTATAAGATGGTGTTTATACAAGGTTCAGACTTTGTATTCTTTATCTCTTTGCGTAAAGCTTCCGTGAAAGTCGACTTTTTCTCTCGTTTGCTCACCTTCTTTCTTCATGCCAGCCCTGAAGCATTTGTTGAGTCTGCAGAAACGACATTGGTTCCTCTTATCTTTATCCACGACGCATTGTCTGCTGAACCTGCATAAAGAAGGCAGAAATAACGTATGCCGCTTTGCAGAGCGAGACGTGACAAAGTGTACTGCAAGTCAATGTGACATGGCGACGGTTAGCAGGTGCTCGTGCTCATGAGGGTGCACGTTTACAACAGCATGTTCATGCGTGCGCGTGTGATTGCTCATGCTGTTCTATTTCCATCTCATATAGGAAACTGTGGCATGAAGTGTGCATTTGTGTGTACGTTTTGGCTCACGCAGACTTTGCTCTCCGTACCTGCAGGTGTACACATGGCTCTTGCGTATGGAGCGTCTGAAGAAGCCCTTACAGCCGTCGCAGCTGGAGGCTCCATAGTGTTTTCCTGTGGCCTTGTCTCCACAGATGGCACAATTACTGCTGACTCCGTCTGGACCGACTGACAGGCCTGGCTCTATTGGCATGCTGTCTGAAACGTACAGGTAAACGCAAGGACACAGGCTCACACCTCCGTTGTCACACATTGGCACGGACACAGAATTGCTATGCACATACAGGAATGCCGTCGCCACTGTGGTCCAGCACTGCGATCCACTGCACTCTTTCCTCCCATGGAAGCAACCACGCATGAAACCACTAGTTCCTGTTACTGTAACTGCAGAGTTCATTGAGGCGTTCCCATAACTGCTTAGAAATTTGTTTAGTTTTGTACATCAAACTAAATATAAATCAGCGGGCCTTTTAAACGTCACCGTCAATGTGTTTATTGTCACCGCCACCTCCTCATCGCCATGAGCATTGTCATCATTACCGACAGCAGCAGGAGCGCTGTCACCATAATCATCATCGTTGCCTGCATATTAATGGTTCAGTCAAAGCATGCTGAATAGAACACGACAACCATCCAACAACGGTAAAACCTCGAGATGCATCAACACAAAAACACGTACACATCTCCAGAAACAAATCTCTCCCGGGCCGACACCAGGCAGTGCCAACGCAAGGTGAGTAAATGTTCAACTAAGTCTCCGTTTAACGTGCTGAGATGACATCAGCGTCTCACTGAGATGCGTGCATGCTCATCAATAAAACATCTTTATGGTAGCTGTTGGAATTCCTGCCTAAAAGCTTTTATTAACGTTCTGATATTACACGTTAAAAACCCGACGTAGCCCTTTTCTGCCTTCGTTACCACATATTTCCTCTGTGTGAGCAACATGCAACTCAAAATGAGTGTTAGGGTTGTTGGCCGACATCAAAATGCTGTTACTTCCCCGTTGCTTAATTTAACCCTTGTCTTTTGTGTTAATAGCAACAAATGTGCCTTCTGCTGGCCTCACTTCCCTTCTCATTTTTAAAACAACCACAGAAGTTCTAGACCTCCTCTTCACATAGTTCAGAGGTAGAATACCCATCCAAAAACCTCCCTGCAAAATGCATTGCATGGAACACAGATTCACCAGATGCAAAGCTCCTCCCACTTCTCTCCCCACAGTAAGACATTTTACAGGCCCACACTGCCATGTGTGTCATACTATAAGGAGCATGTCCAGCTAAACATGCATGATAAAAAGATTTTGATGCTTGTCGGTGCATGCGTGGATGGCTACACACACTTACCTCCTCCTCCTCCACAGAGCACCTCTGCGTTCTCAAAGCCCAGTGTGCTGTATGAGGGATCCAGGCCTTCACAATAGTTTGCCTCTTCCATTTCTAACAGAGACTTACTCTGAGGAGCGGAATGATACTTCATTCCCGTTTCAACTTGGCTGTCCTCACCCTTCTTCTTCCTCCTCCCTTTGCTTCTCTCCTCTTCTTCAGTTCACTCTCTACTCTTCTCCTTTCCTCTACCCGCTGGTCTTTGGTTCATCTTATTCTTACAGCCATAACAAGGGACATCCCTGGCATGAACGATCTATATAATCCCATCTGATTGGGGCAGAAACGAGGAGAGGGGAGGAGCTGCGGCCTAAGACTTCTTACTTTATTGCACATCACTTATCTGTCCTTCTCTCTCACACTTATCACAAGGATGGAGCGATAGAGGTGAAGGAGATATTTCCCCTTCTCCCCCTCTGTCGCTTTTTTTCTCACCAAGATTTTGTCCGATTTTAGAAGACAGCTTGCACGTTATGTGCGTGCTGGTAAGCGTAGGTGTTTGTGTATTTGCATGCACTGCATTTTGTTTGTAATCACATTCATTTATCCGTGTGTGTGTGAGTGTGTTTGTTAGTCTTTATGTGTGTGTTCGTGTCCTTCCCTGACATTCTAATCTAATCAATAGTAGAGTAATAGCAGCACCACCTCAGCAGATATGATCTATAAAGACGCAACGTGATGTGCAAAACACAGATAACTGCCATTAACTACTCAACTCTAACCCCCTTTCTCTATACATGCAACCTTTATTTATTAAAGCTATTAATATATGGTGCTAAATAAATTACCTGGTCATGTAACTTTTTTTAAATCTCTTTTATCTTAACAACATTTACCTCACTGACCAGACTCAATCATGTTGAGACAATAATGTTATGTGATGTAATGGTATTTGTATTTTGAGTTATTGGGGTTTTTTAGTTGCCCGGAGGGTCCTTTTAAAACTAATTGTTTTGTGATTGGATTCATTGCAATTTTGCTGTAATTGTGTATGACTGACATGTCAGTACATATCAAAAGTTGAACTAAATGATAATTGTCAGGTATTTTTCTTTAAGAGTTACAAGCCAATCTGGTATGTAAAAGTACTGAATAATAGCCCCCTGACGAGCAGTATGTAATATTTACACAACTGTTTGGTTCTCACACTTCATTTAACCCTCTTATTGAACAAACAGATCATATTTAGCAAGAAATGCACAGTTAAGAGAGGTTCTATCAAGTGGAAATGTTGTTGTTGAGCTGCCTCCTCTTTCACCCAGGAATGCTGTAAAAACACTGTAATTCACAACCATAAACCAGTTAAAATGCCCCCCCCCCCCCCCCCCCCTCCCCCCGCCGCCGAGTTTCATTGCGCTAAATCTTATTGTGTGGCCTAAAGGCAATCTGCTGGGGAGATTGTGTTAGAAAGAGCTGTAAATGATAAGAAGCCAGTATTATGGGATATGTGATGCCCGACATCAGTAATGAGTGAGCCAGTCAGCAAAGTACCTCCAGTATATGAGCAAGAATAGGTGCTATATACTGTTACTGGAGGCCCAATAAATCAGGAAAAGCAATTAGTATCCGGTCACATTGGTAATACCAGACATCTTAGTTAATATGCAGTCCTGAAATAAAGTAAAGAGAGAGAGACAGAGATTACATTTTAACCTGAGTTTTGAGGTCACGCTTCCTGATCATCAGGTGTGTGGACGGTGAAGAAGGATTCAGTCTTTACCTTCACATGGTATTATTATGCTTAAACTACGGTTATTTTATTTTTATTTTTTTATCTTTGACGACAGATACAATATAATGAATAATCCATTGTTGTTATTATTATTAGCTATTGGTGAATAGGTTAAAAACTTTTTAGCCCCTGATATCAGAACGACTGCCTTTAGTTATGTTTTTTTCAACATTTTGAACACATCATTTTTCTTCTTTAATTTCTTTGCATCGCTACACCACCTCAAGAGAGTCCGCTGTCATACAGTTTACCATTTTAACTTTGCTCACCACACTAATGCACTGGAAACTTATTTACGCTGCGTTGCAAATACGCATTCAAGTGGATTCAACAGCTCACACGCAGGTACAATCACCAGGCTGCCGATTTGGAAAAGTTTTATGTGAATGCAGGAAAATCATTAAAAAAAAACTATAATGACTTCTTTATCTGACTACCAAGAAGCACGCCGGAGAAACGTTGCACCCGCCCAGCAACCGAAAGCTCTTTGAAGCCATAAAGCCGAGTGCTAAGAGGCTATCTGTGTGTGAACCGGCCATAATGCTGCCACTGCTATTTACATTAGAGGCTTTAACAGTTACAAATGATGGTCGGCCCCCCCAACTGACTCCAGTGACCCACTACTTCATGATACCCGGTCAATAGAAAAAGAAAATACAGTGCAGAAAGAGTTGGTTGGGTCCCATTAAAACGCTATTGAAGGATCAATTCGTATGTTGGTATTATATTGCTCTGCGTACATGTCTTTTTCCCGCCTATTTCACCACTGGAAGTGGATTTGTCAGTATTGCCCTGTGCGTATTCTAGCCTTCGCCGGCTGTTTTTGTCAGACAACTAGATTTCTGTTGGATTTCATTTCCCAAAAACCGTGCATCACCAAAATAAATCATTTTAAATATTTTAGAAATACATGTGTTGTTTTTTTATTTTTTTATTCAACACCAAGTTAATACTCATATTGGTAGTGCATTACAATATAGATGCTCTGCTTCCGTCACGCGTTCCTTGTGCAGGCGAAACTTGTTAACCAAAAAGTGAAGCATGCGTGAAAGTCTATCCGTTCTGACCCTAAATGCTTCCTGCAGACGGAGCTGTGAGAACAGCGCTCTCATTAAATAAACTGAACAATGACATTTTAACTGACTGAAACAACCTCAAACTGTATGTATGTGTTGGACATAAAAAAAAAAAAGCGAAGTGTATGTGTAACAACCAATACCAGAAAAGTACAAACCACGTGATTTATCAGAACACGTTACCAAACTTCCTTACTAAATGTAAGCTTCACATCCTCCACAAAAGTTACAGCATGCCTCCTACTACACCACAGCCGGAGTGAATATTTTGACAATTTACTTAACGGCAGGACTTTGGCTTACCTGTGTCTCTGCGTCTGCCCGGGATGTGCATTTATCCGGTCGCGCTGTCGTACTCTGGTAGCGCGCAGTGCGAAAGTGCAACATTGATCTGAGTGACACTGGGGACCGGGAAAACGCTGAAGCTGTTTGACAACATCAAAAAGGAAGGTTTGAAGGGCTGAGCGGCCGATAATTCACGAAGCGACACATTGGATGGTGCCACCGAAGCCCCGCCATTAGATCGATTTACTAAACAAACTCAAAATAGGGTGGGGATGTTAAACAGTAACCCAAAGCCATAAAGGCCAAAAGGAAAAGATCACCAGGGGTGTGTGTTTATTGTGTGTGTGTGTGTGTGTGTCGCAGCCAGGGCCTCTAACACCACCTCTGTGGGCGGCGTGAGCGATCCAAGGGGCTTGAAGGTAATGTTTCACACAATGATGGTGAAAAAGTAACAACTGTATTTATTTCCATCCAGCTATGTATACATGGCTCAAGTGCTAGCAAAAAAAAAAGGTGTGATGCATTTAATTTTCCTTTCCACTCACATACCTTTCACACAAGTCAGCATTTGTATAGACATTGTGTAAAGGCCGTTGGAATAATGGCATAATAGCATTAGAAAGCTCAAATTTGAAGCTTGTAGTACATACAATGACCAGCAGGTGGCCAGAAATTGTTCATTGTGTTCATTTTTGGTCCGTGTCACCACCTCTTTCTCCCATAGCACTTTTAATATTCAAATAATTGGGAATAATAGGAAAAGGTTTTTCAAACAAAACAATTACCACTTAACAAGGCTTCTCAAATAGCTGCAGTTGATAAAAGAAATAAAGAAAGTTACTAACTAAAGCAATTCCTGTACCATGACCCCGTGACACACATCCAACATCCAAGTGTTGTCAAATAGCTTTTCCCGGTAAGCACACGTAGCAGGTTCTCTTCCCCAAGAAGGTGAGCATGTCCAAGCAGTTAAAAGTGGTCAGACTCAGAAACACCTCATTGATGTTCTGCAAATTGAGGTCGGATAAGTAATGCAGACGGAACATGTGGTAGGGAATGAAGCAGACCACCATGATGAGAGCGAAGCACAGACTTTTCAGCTGCGCCCCGAAGTCCTGCTGAGACGTGCAGCCCTGCCGGTGCTTCCTGTATAAAACCCGCAGGGCATTGGCCTGCAGGCCCGCGAGCCCCGTGGCCACCACTATGATACATGTGCTTATGAGGTAGTTCACCACCTTGGCACCAAAGTTGATGTTGACTCCAAACTGGAAGCAGTGTGTCATAGTCTCCTGGTCGCCGCCGTAGGCAAAATAGACTATGCAAGGGACCACGACGAGCACCACCATCCACACCGCGGCGCTGACCACGAGCGCGTGGATCCTCTGGAAGGAGGCCTCCCGCTGCTCTTTGCGGTAAAACGCCCTGAGGCGCATGATGAGGATGATGACGTAGAAGATGAAGGACATGTACATGTGGATGTGAATCATGCCGCTGACCACTTTGCACCAACCGACGCCGAGGCTCCACTGGTTATTGGCGTAATAGTAAATCCTGAAAGGCACAGTGAGGAGGAAGACAAAGTGGGTGAAGATGAGGTTGAGAACAGCTACGGAGGTGATGGACGTGGAGCCGGACTTCATGATGTGCATCATCAAGCTGAGGCTGATGGTCCCGCTGAGCAGAACCACGCAGTAGATGACCAGGAGGGCTGTGCGGTACTCATCGGGAAGAGGTGAGGGGCTCGGGGTCGTCATTGAGGTTATGTTGGGGGACAGCGTGCTTTGGACCACAGTGGACGCCATCTTAAGTAAAGAAAGGGAAGAAGAGAGAGGAGCGCATCAGTTACAGAAGTGATACATTAGGAAGTGGTTAATATAGTTTGGGCCTTTGTTAAAAGCTGCTTTGGAAGGATTGGGTGTCTAAGAATGGAGGATATTGAAAGCTGCTATTGGTTTGTTTTGACATTTTTTCTAGGTCAATGTATTTTACGTATGAAAAGTAACGGAAACACAAAAGATGTAAAAAATGAAAAATTATGTCAGTTAAAACTATGTGAATTCCTTTATAACTCCGGCACAATAGATTTTATTCTTAGTTTGTAATAACAGCTTATTATTATGTTATACATTTAACCACAGAATACTTACGTACCTACGTATTAATTTAGTCCTTTACAACACAACCTGTTTAACACGAAACGAGTAGGATATAAACACGTATTTCAGGCTATATGCTGAGAATTAGCAAAGAGAATAACACTGCTGTGGAAATCAACTCGTGCATAAACAGTACAAAGACAGAAAAGACAGACTTTCGTACCTTCTGGTTCCAAGAGCAACCGACCGCCGACCGCTCGACTGTCAACGAGTGGCGGGAACTGATGTGTCGAATCCACGTTGAATTAACGGAGATTGCGCGAGCGACAGTACAATTTTCACAACGTGCTGCAGGCCATTGTGTCAGAAGGCACTTCTCCGTGTGTGTGTGTGTGTGTGTGTGTGTGTGTGTGTCTTTGTCTCTTGTCAACTGAACGTGCGGATGTTCTGGTTTTTGTGTGTGTGCCACTTAAGGTTTCGAAAATTAGGTGTCTGGGTGACTTTGTTTTTTTAGAAACCCCCAGTTTGCATATACGCGCGTGTGTGTGTGTGTGTGTTGTGTTCACACATAAGATGGCTTGCTGCTTCCTCCTTCTGGTCCCCCTCCTACCCGAGCCCACTGTTTTGAGCGAATGGGTTATAGAACCGTTCATTAAAGGAAAGAAAAAGTGAGTTTTGTGGCATTGGTCGCATGCATTGATAATCATGGAGAACTAAAAAAATATATATATTTTTTAAAAGCTTAATATAGAAAGTATATCCGTGAGGTTTACATAGAATGTCTGCACTATCTGCCCTGCTAAGAAAAGAAGAAACACATTTCACAGATGCTTGTTTCCCACCACTGCTTCTTCTGCTTTTTGGTTTGAAATCTAACCCAACAGCACATACACCCGGTGATCTCAATAAGTATTTCATAATGTATGTTGAGAACAGTCATACCAATCAATATAATATAGTAAGCCAATAATACATTGTGTAGCGAGTAAATGATTTATACACAACGGAAATCGTGGTAATCACTTACTTTTTAACCCGCTCCAGTTTGCGTTCAGCTGGACGGACGTCTTAGGCGTTCAAGTCTGCAATTGGGCCGATATGTATTGATCTACTCATAACCACTTTGAGAAAACGCCTCTGTTTAGTCACTACGTGCAGTTAATGTTATATGTGTCGTCCGTAGTATTGATTTATGGGTTGAATTGAAAATAAAAACCCATGTTGTGTTTTGTTTTTATTAAAACATACTAACAATCCCAATGTTCTTATCTGATCAAGCATTTACACGTTTCCAACTGCAACCACAATCCCAGTGGTGGCCACTGGGTTCTGGGCTCTACAGGGGGCCACACGACACATTTCCCCCCCCTTGAGCTTCTAAGTTCAGCCTAGAGCTTCGGGACGTCGCGATGTACAAACAAAGAGCACATAAACTGTACTGGACACCAAGCTTGATGCTGTTAATGGCTGCAGTAAATACAACACACTGGTCCCATTATGGAAAATTCCCTTTTCCATTCCCCCAGTTGGACTGGTTCAGAAAACACAATAAATTAAAAGTTCTCCCTCTTCCTTCTCAACAAGAAGATGTTTTAGGCAGCTTCAGAAGAAACAATGTCAGCCTTCTTGAGAGGATCATAAGTCGGCCGACTTGGCAAGAGCATATAAAAATACAGTAAAATTCCACCGGCCTCAGTCAATTAATTAATCATTAATGTAAAAAAAATGCTGTTGGAACAGCGACTGAGTACACGAGAGGTTACAATGTAACAGGACTTTGTTTTAAGTCCTAGACAGCGAGCGTGTTTCTTACGCTGTTCCAAGGAAGACAACGGTTGTTGAGAATTCAGTATTTCTTGTGAAGTTGTCGATGTCACAAGCGAGACACTAGTTAGGGGAAGTGCTTCTTGTGTCTCCACAGAGTGAGTCTTTGCGAGGTGAGAATGTGTGTTACCACACTGAGCAGCATCAGGAAGATGGTCATCGACATCACTATCACATAATGGCTGATGCTGAAAGAGACAGAGAAATAACTTGATGGGGAACCGTGTGCATCACAGATGGCATTCAAAGCGATGTGTGCGCACGTGAGTCAAGTTAATAATTAGTAATTCATCAAAACCATGGATTTTCCGAGTCGACCAACCTTGTGCCAATGTCTAACCAGCTGCCGTAGTCCTGCACGAGGAAGAAAAAGTGCTGGGGAGAGGATGAGGAAGTTCAGAATTACTATGCAGTACTTAAAAAAGGAAGAACATCCCAGTGCATCTTTAACCACACAGCCTTACCAGAGCCATCAGGTCAGAGATGACCAGGACAATGAGGAACAAGCTGTAGAAGAAGAGTGCAGACAGAACAGAGGAAAGCATTACAGGCGAGACATTTTACCTTAGGAACATACGCAATAGGAAAAACACTATATAAAAGATCCTCCTCACACACGGCCAAAACTCTTTAATTATTGGAGCTGACTCATTGTTTCAACTCTATATATAGTGCGCAAGAGGAAGCTTCTTTCTGTACGCAAGTGTTTAAGAGGCAACTGCATCGAAACCAAAAACAGATGTGGTTTACGTGTACTGGGTACGCAAGTCCCCCCAACCACCAGAGAAGTACAGATCAAAGGATTGTAACTGAACTGCCCCGATAGCAGACGAGCCCAGTGTCTCGTTTTGAAAGCAGTTTACCTTCTTGATGAAAGTTGCGTTGCAACTTGGATGGTCTCAAATGTGCACATTACTATGATGAATGGAATGACAACCTGGAAGAACAAAAGAACATATAAAGTATTCAAGGTCGAAACATACGCATTTCTCAAACATATATCTATAAATTGTGAGGTATGAGGGTACACAGTTGTACCGTACCTTCCACATCATCAGCCCTCCCATAAGGAAGGGATTGAAGACAGTGAGGAAACAATAAACAGACGCTGGGTCAAAACTGGAAGAAATTTGAAAAAGGCAGAGGATGTGAGTGAAGTTACAAACTAAAAAAAAATTACTTTTGGGCAATAAATAGTTATAAATGTATGTAGAAATGTAATACCTGTTAATGGAAGCGATGTTCCCTGTGCCAAAGAAAGCGGTGATTATAAAAAATACCTACAAAACATATATGGTCAAGGAAAAATTGAAACAATTTCCTCATAACCTTTTCAATATTCTAATTAGATGTAGTTTGGCCTGAACAACAACCGTGAGACAGAATCACTCCTTCCAAATGCACTCGTGCAGAAAAGGGTTTTATCTTTGCACGCTTATAGCCGTCACCGTTGCAAAACGGATACAAAAAAATACGATCTCCTGATGTCGTCCAACTTCAGCTGTCGGAGTTTGGTGATGTCGATGTTGGCGGAGAAATCAATTGTCGAGAGCTGAAAAAGAAATACATTTTTCTTTGGACCACATAAGGAGGCACCAGAATGCATATTTTAATAAAATATAGGTGAACATATGCCAATACAAGATGAAACAGACTGTTTGGGGGAAAACGTGTAAATACAGCGGATGTGATGCTGCTCATCAAAATTAAAAAGCATGGAAGCATAGTTTTACCTCTTGTCTGCCAGAGACACCCTGTGCAAGCATGGCTTCCTGTTCAATATTGATCCACACAAACATCAACCAAGCCAACACGGGAGGGAACAAAGCCTCTGACCTGGGAGGGAGAAAACACATATTAGAAATTTTATGATATTATTATTAAAACTCAAGGTTCAACGTGTTAGTACAGCTGGAGGAAGTGTGTGTGTGTGTGTGTGTGTGTGTGTGTGTGTGTGTGTAACTGCTGGTCCTACCCAGTGCTGAGCAGCAGGTACGTTGCCGTGAGAGAGAGGAATATGCTGAGGAGGCGTTGGAAAAGACGCGTTGAGCTCAACAACGGAACAATCATGGAAGACGCTGAGAAGAGACCAGAGACACGGTGAGATGTGCTGGAGGGGCACGTAATAGTGCACGTCACTGGTTAGTCGGGACGAGATCCATCTATGAGGATTATAATGTCCCTATGAAATTTTATGCCGTAAATCTGAACCTACCTAATGTGCTCCAGCTGATGACCTGATTTAAAAGTGGCAGGCCCTGTTTCTGCTGAAGGCTGGAGTGTGTCAGCGATGGAACGTACGCACACACTGCCACATGGAGCATCTAGTTTGCCAAACAAACAAAAAAAAAAATCATTCATTTTTAGGAAAGACACAAACACAACTACGAACAACATGATGTGGACTGTAGTTACCTGGGACACAAACTGCTGCCTGTCACTCAGGTGCATTGTTGTTCTCGGTCGTGATGACCAGAGGTAACAGGCGGAAGTGAAGAGACTGAGTACGCCTGCAAAGGTACTGAGCAAACAAACATCATATATGAAGTTATTATTAACAAACGTGTTTCCTGACACGCAGCCTCATTTTGCACGCACGTTGAATAAAGATGCTGCAGCTGATTAGCAGTCGATTTGATTGAGATTCTCTGACTCCTCCATTATGCATACCATATTAAGTTTGTCTTGTTTTGAAGTGGTTTTATGTCATAGTCGTTCTATTGCTCTGTGGGAAGCAAAATAGCGAAACCTTGTGGTGGACTGTCAAAGGAAATAAACACTCACACCAGATGTACGTTAGGCTCTCTGCCCACAACAGGCATCAGGGGGAAAGCAGCCAAACACAGGCAGCCGAGACACCAGCTCAATGAACGGAACTACAGGAGAGAGGGGGACATAATCAGCTACTGCATGTGATCTCAGCATTTAATTAGTCAAGACAGAAATTGCTACTGTGATCACGCTTCATATTTTAAGAAGCTCTGCCTTGCATTCACAAAACTTAACACATGCCTGTTCTTTGTGTTTTAGTACTGTGACTGTGGAATCAGTGGTCCAATGCATAGTTACCTTGGCCTTGGCAAAGAGTCCCGACAGGAAGGGCCACAGCGAGAGGACAGCCAGGCCCACAGTTAGCATGGCGCGATGGAAGAAACTCGCCACCTGTGGGCAGAAAAGTGACACGGTCATCCGCGTTACCAAGCAACTTCTTCTGCTCACAATGAGCCCGGTACATTGTGAACACTTTGTAATGAGTACTGCACGCGGTGGACAATTCAAGGCTGCGCCAGCCTGCGAGAGCAGAACTATGAATCTGACCTTACACGAGAACACATTAGAGACTCCTACCAGTAGCTCGATCCCAAACGACACCAGCACGAAATAGCCGAAACACTTCCACAGTGGCAGAGAGGGAGCCGAGCGAAATAAATCGGTCAGAATTCCAGACCTGAAAAGGAATCGGTAATTAGGTTCTTTTATTTCAGGGAGAAAAGACCGAAAAAAACTGCAGGGACTGTCCTTTCATCCATTTACAGAGGAGAACCGTGAATGGATACAAGACCACATCAAAAGGGATCAAAGTACCACCTCACTGATGCTGTGCCTGATATAATGTGTGTCTGTGTGTGTGTGTGTGAGAGTTAAATTACATCCAATGAAAAGCCGTTGTACTCGATTGCCATTGATGTGCTTTGATATTTGCTGACGTCCTGTGTCTGTGTGTAGTGATGCTCCACCACTCACAGAGAACATCATGCATGCCCTTTAAACATCAGTTTCTTTAGATTGTGACGTGCGGCTGTGTTCAATGTTGTTGTTTTTTCAATTGTTTCACACTCTCTCTTGTGTGTGTGTGTGTGTGTGTGTGTGTGTAACTCACTCCTTCAGCACAGAGTACCACAAAGGGACAGGCAGCAGGCAGTAAACGTAGTAGGTAACGGGGCTCCTTTGGATGAGCAGGAACACAGTGATCACCACGGTCACAGACAGAGACAGCCTCACCAAAGCATGGCTGGGAATCTGCACACATACACAGGATCAACGCCAATAATGTCATCTCAATCAATCATTCAAGTTCCAGAAACGTGTCAGGTAGGAAGGAATCTACACATGCAGATCAGCAGGGATCACAGTATATTCCCCGACCTGTTGGAGGACACTGGGGTTTCTGTTGAGGTTCGCATGAGTCTTCAGTATGACCAGGACTACATAGGAGGTCCAGCCTACAAATCCCAGCACCACACTGCAACCCAGAAAGAACCGGTCATAGGTGTGGTAATAGGCCAGGCCCTCCAGAGCACGGGCTATGAGGGTCCGACACAGGGCCATCTGACAAGAGGGAGGGGAGACAAAAACGGGCAACTTCAGCAATATCAAATGTAGCAGAGAACATTAAACAGAAAAAGGACTCAAAGGTTAGTTCATATTAGACAGCATTTACCACATGATGCTGATGCTTAATGTGTTTGAGTAGTTCACTTTGATTTACTTGGGCAGCTGTAAATGTACTTTTCCAAATACTCACAGCATCTTCATACTTCTCCAGCTGAATCAGTATTCTAGCCGTGTTGATGAACTGTGATTGTTTTGACTCAGTCAGAAGTCTGGAAAACAGTGAGACAAAGCAATAAAGAATGCGTAAAATTGCCTTTGAAAGTGGTCTGAAATACGCTCACCGGAAAAGGAATACTTCAATGTTTCAACTGAAAATATTTCTGAGCACTGTTACTAACCACCGGAAAAAGATTCCTTTTAAAAAAAAAAGTAAAACACACAGTAAAGAATGAATGTCATGTTACTAATTTGCAGCAAGTCATGAACTTAAAAATTGTACTTACTCGAATGGGGTGAAGAGAAAAGGCAAGGTGGTCTCTTTTTTCTGGGTCATTTTTATCTACAAAAAAATATATATATAGAGCTCAGTCCCCAGAGACGTTTGTAACCAAATGAATGAATTATAAGATATGTGCAGCAAGAGCTGTATCACTATTGAAACATTAAAATGTCCAAGCTATAGCACAATTTATATTGTTATAAACCAGTAATATTGTGATCACGTTGTTCCTTAATGTTGTTACTTGTGATTTATTTAAGTTGAACAGTGAAGCTACAAGTGATTGTTTTCTTGGCCTTTTTGGAACACAAATAATTAACATGTAATTAACTTGATACTTTCATACCTTGTACTGCTCTAGTACTTGAATAGCATTAGTGTACATGCTTTCCGCCTTGAAGTGCTCACTGTTGTTAAGGTAGAGAAGAGGCAATATGCCCTGTAGAGACAGAAAATACATGTGTACAGTGAAGATGAAGATGTGTGAAGACATCATTTCAGTTACATTACTGATTGATACAAATCACACAACTATTTATCTTGACCTTATTTTATCACTGGACTTACAACGGAGTTAAGTGGGAAGGGGACGCCAATAAGAGAAGCCATGAGGGGCGCGATGTCTGCCTGCAGAAAACAATAAAAATATATATTATTTACTAGTTGTTGTGGTACAATAACACCTTGTATAAATAAATCCACACACACAAACTATGTCATAACCTGATTGACGTCAACTCTTTGAAGATGCTCCAGTTTCCAATCTGAAAAACCGTACGCATTAAAAACCACAACTACTTTGAGAAAACATAGTTTAGACATAATAAACAAATGTCTTTAGTAGATGTAGGACTACCTGGCTGCTAGAGTTAAGCTAAATAAAACCTGTATTACAAGAGTCCACAACCTTGTAGGAAGCCGTCACTGTATGGTTTGGGTCCGGTGGCCCTGCGGGCGTTGTGGACTCCAGCTCCCCACGCCACTAAAGGAGTGAGGGTCTCTGACGGATGACCTGCACCGTGTGAACCTGGAGACACGTGCACACGCGTCGACAGATGGTATGAAAAGACTCCAGTGAAGACTTGTCTGTTTTCCATCGTATACAGACACACACTGAAATAAGAGTCTTACCCCAGTTCGTCATGCCATGATCGGAGGTAAACACATAGGCCGTTCTACCATCATGACCAAAGAAGTCTTCCACCATAGACACCAGTTCGGCAACACCAGTGTCTACTAGGCCAATATTGTCTAGGTACTCCCTTGACAAAGGAGAGATGATGAAGATAAAAGAAATCAATGTTACTTGGTTCATTTCACTCTATGTCCTGCGGAGTGATGTAAAAACATCAATAAGTAGTATCAACGGGTGTCTCACTGTGACATCGGTCTGTGAGCGTGTCCGTTTGTGTCAATGCCGAGCAGATGCAGGAAGAAGACGTTCTCATCCTGAAGCAGATTGGCCCTCAGGCTGGCGTTAGACTTCGCTGACTGAAAGAACGACTAGAGCAGGGAGGAAAATGAGCATACTAACATTCATGCAAGATGGCAATGTGCAAACAGCATCGTTGGAATCATTGAATAGAAAGGTGGAAAACTAAAGCTTTTCTCAAGCAAAATGATCCAAAACCCCGAAAAACTATTCAGTACTTATTTAAAATGTATTTATTACAACATGCATTATTATAGTTGGTTATTCCACTACCATACTTTGACTTGAGTGAACACCCAGGTGTCGAGCCTGGAGGCATCTGTGGAAGCAAAGTCCTCCTCTTCTGCTGGATATGTGTGGGTATACACATGGCCTCCACTTGCACCTGCAAAACCCACAGCATTTAATGAGCCCCAATAGTAGGAATTTTAAAAGGACATTTCAAAAACAAATCAAAAAACATGTAAGCAGTACTTGTGAGGAATAAAATAAATGTGGATTGTTTATCCCGATTAGGTTTGGTGGTCCTGATTGTGTGGTTCACGTAACGGTCTGTGCATGTGTATGTTTGCGTACCTTTAGCAAACATTGGCAAAATATCAGGGCTGCCCCAGCACCAGGTGTGTCGGGTCTCATTAAAGACCGAGTCGAACTCCACTGGATTCTCCTTCCACCCTAAAGACACAAAAAACGCTCAATGACCTTTCACTCACAAACTGACACTACAGCAGCAGCAGTCACCCATATTTACACGGCCTTTTGTGTATCAACACACACACACACACACACACACACACACACACACACACACACACACACACACACACACACACACACACACACACACACACACACACCTACCTACCTTTAGCCACAGCACTAACGTCCTCATAGAAGCCAGCGATTAGAGCGACATGGCCGGGACGAGACTCGGTGGGGACGCGTGTGTGTGAAACACCCCATGTGCCCTTCTCCTCAATCACACTCCTGATATAGAGAAACACACATGGATGTGCACATACAAACAAGTTACTCAGACCAGGAAAAACTATTAAAATCACAGTCATGGCAGACACATACACTTTTATTTGACTAAACTGGGCTAATTATTGCACGGGAAGCTCAAAGCTCACTGCTCCAGTTTCCAAACCTTAGGTACGGGGCCCTGGACGAGCCGTTCGGGAGGAGCGTGAAGAAACTGTCAGCTCGAAGACCATCGGCCACCACTAACACCAGTCTGGACGAAGGCGGTGCCAGGGGGGTGGCGTGGGGTGTCATGCCATGGACCAGGGGAGAGGTGAAGTAGATGTCAAAGATGGAGAGGAAGAAGACCACGTGGACTATTAGTCCAACCAGGAGGAAGGTGATCATCCTCATTTTCCTCAGCGGGGCGAGCTAGGTCTGCAAAAGGGTGAAAAGAAAAGACGACTGAGGCAAATACAGACAAACATACATATCACAATATACAATTGTGGATTAAAAAGCTAGTACAAATGGAAAAAAAGGAGGTATTAGAAAGGTTCAGCAATATATAGACGTGTTAAGCCATAGTTTGGGCAATGGAAAACAGCTTAATTGCTTAATCCTCCTGTCACCATATGCTACTAGCAAATGAGCAGAAGATGTGACTAAGAATGATTTCATTCCACTGGGGCCAGCAGACATTACACTGACGTAGAGAAGCAGGTACACCTGTTGGCATGGAAAGAGCATTACCTGTGACATGTCAACGAGGGTCCCTGGCTGGCTAATGTACGAGTGTGAGACCAGATCGATCCAAGTAGGTAACTACCCACTATTCGCCGGAATTAGTTTCCATTTGATCTTCGCAGTCGTCTAGAGAACCCGACGCGATTTGTTGCGCAAAACTAGATCAACGTAATCTTTAAATGCGTCCTACTACAAAATCAACCGCCCTCGTTCTAAGGAGATTAGTGGAGGAATTGCAGTCACCATTCACTTCCTTGTTATGACTTTGACGTAGGCACGTTGACTTCTTCTTCTTCGTCTCTTTATTTAGGCGTTATACCTTGTAGCTGAATTGTGGGTACTGTAGTTTAAAAAAACGCTCTTTCTACGTATATTTTCACATGGCTTTCTATTTTTTTTAAATCACATGGAGTTCAAGCATCAAACTACAGTCTGCAGTGTTACAGTGCAGTTTCACTGGAAAATGTCATTTTTATATCACATATATTAGCTAGAATAGGCTGTATGAGCTGTCAAATGTGCCCTGCCCGGTTTTCTTTTCATTCTTACCATTATCCAATCATCTTCTACAATCCCATAAAAGAGGCGGGCTTTGGGCCAAATATGTCCAATCACACCTTCGCATTGCCCCCCGTGCCAAAAGCCACCTATCATCGCTAGTTTGATGTCCATTCAGGAAGAAGTGGCTCTGACTAGCTCAGCTAGCTTAGATGGCTAAAAATCCTTTTAGTGCAAAAATGGCGTCGGTCAACCCGTTCAACCTCAGTGATTCTGAGGAGGAGGCTGATCGGCGACCCAATGAAACGATTGACACGCAGAAAAGTCCCAGCGACGGGGCACCCGGGCCGTCGCCAGGTAATCCTTTCTCTCCACCTGCTGACACCGAGCCCCGGACACTTCTGCTGTCTAGCAACCGCACGAGCCCCAGCGGTGAGGGCTCGGGCTCGGGCTCGACCGCGGCCACCTCCGCTATGGCAGCCACCGCCGAGACACGGATATCTGTGGACGGTATCGCCGCTCAGCTAATACGGGACCAGTACATCCTTACGGCCCTGGAGTTTCACACGGAGCTCTTGGAAGCGGGCAGGGAGCTTCCGAGGCTGCGGGATTATTTCTCCAACCCTGGCAACTTCGAGCGTCAGAGCGGCACTCCGCCTGCCAAAGATCAGGTACTCGGACCCGGAGGACCAATGCGTAAGTAACGTTAACCGCTACCTGTGCTAGCCACGTAGCGGAAGGCTAACTCCGTGTTTTAATGCGGCTGCATGTAGAGTTAGCCCACCGCCTAACTAACGCGATCGTATAACACTAGAGCCAATAGATTGTGAGATGACGCTATCCACCTTGCTGCACCTGCTCGGGCCCGCGGTCACTGAGCGGGTTCCGAGGGGCAGCTCGACTGACGTTGTCGTTACAGAAATCCGGGATCGTACGGTGACCGGAAAGTCTGCACGCATCAACAAACACGCCATGGAAACTGTATTCACGGTCACAGCACGAGCCGCAACAAGCGAAGCCCGCTGTAGAGCTGCAGGAGAAGTGTTTCCATGAACTTTATCCCTCATCGACCGTTGTGCGTGTGGTTGGAATCTGCACGCAAAACGATTTGGAAATGTTGTGTTGCCTGTCACAGTTTTTATAGACTGGGTCATTTTTGGTCATTCATTTGAATAGTTTGAATCCTGTTGCCTCATACTTCTTATTTTCAATATATCCCATGACACAATACTGTGTCAGTAACTTTTTCTCCTTTGGCGAGATAAAGGGTTAGGGTTGGTGTGGTTCCCTCCCTGCTGGAAAATTGCCAAATGTTTATACAATGAAAATATTGTGTGTGTGTGTATATGTTTTATATATATATATATATATATATATACATGGTGAGAAAAAATAGGGACTTAATTTAGAGAGATATTTTCTCATTTACATGCAGTAGAAATGGACAAAAACTGGTGTGTCAGGAGTTGTGTGGGTCGAGGCCACTGTCCTGTCCGGTTGGCTTCGGCACCCTGCCTGACCTGCACCCTGTAGAAAGCTAATGCATAGTCTGGCTTGTGCGTACAAACCCTGTAATAGTTTTTGAGAATGAAGCGTGACGTGACTCGACCGCTCCGCTGTTGTGAAACTCTCAGGTGTGTTCACGGAGAACCTTATTTCCCTCTTATTAGCTTGACGAGAGCGAAGGTTTAATGAAAATATCAAATCCGACAATGCTGATCATTCAAATCCACCCTCTGCAGATAGATGCATATGAAGCAGCTGATGGAAGTTGTTGACTGAGGAGGCAATGGACTTTTCCAGCATAATCCAGCCATGGCCTCATGTGATCACTAGAATAATCATTTTCCTGGTTTTTGAAGGATGGAAGATACGGTTGGAGATGGGGGGGGGGGATCAAATGCCTTCTGATGTAGTTGGTCAGCCAGGTTCTACTAGGATTTCACTGTCATTATTAACACATTCAATGCTTTGCTTTTTACTTAACGCCCAGCAGAGGAGCCAACCTCTGCCGTCAATGTATTGATTGCATCGTAAACAATTCGGGCCTGCACAATGTCACAGCATCGCAGGGAGCTGAAAGGACGATCGTATCGGGTATTTGGAAATGGTTTGGATTCTTCTGCTCATCTGATATTGTCCACATGCCCAGCGGCGGTCAGCTATTCACAGTCAATTGCAGTAAGCATGTGATTGGACAATGGCTGCGTTATAAGCAGCATCATATCTGCAGCTGCTCCAAGTCACATGACACAGCGAGGCACCTCTCAGCACCTTGCTAATTTGCAGCAAGTGAGCAGCAGTCCCCCTCTCCGTTGAGTAGTGTGGTTGCTGTTTGCTCTTTTTTCTAAAAATGCAATGAGAATTTGAGCTCGAGTGTCATTTAAAGTGCAAGGTTGTCGGCAATACCAGAAAGTGTCGGCCTGAACACGAATCCAAAAGTGTAGCTCATCATCATCTGCTACTTGAAATGTGTCATATTGTAGCTTCACATATACATTTCTGTGCTTGCTTGTGTGTTATCAATCTGTCTAGTGGCAGTGGAACTAATCTGAAATGTATCATCATTCCTGTCGGCTATTAACTGTAGTTTTAAACTACAACCATGTTCCAGGAGACAATAATGGCCAGTTCATGCAGAGGCTTACTGACTTTCATTGAATATATTATCGTTATCTTGAAATTGTCGGACAAACATCTGTGCAGGTTTCGGTGCATATGCACCCTTTAACACTGATTAGTATCAGTATTTTTCAATACAAACCCCCGGCAAGGCAAAGAAGCTTATTTACAGTGTACTTTTATTCAGTGTACAAATAAAGTTCAAAGTGTGTGATTGTGAGTGTCACGTACTCCTGAGAGAGGGTGTGTGTGTGTGTGTGTGTCAAGTAAGAGATACTTGTTTTTCGTACATATTTAGGCACATGTATGTGTGTGCATGCTCTTCCTCTTTGTGCAATTCCTAAAACCACTGCGCTCCACTAATTCAGCGTAGAGATTTCATCTTCATTCTCAGACATTATCAGGAAGCGAGGACAGCGGGAGGCCCTCTCCTTTTGGGGAAAAAAGACGGGTTAACCTCACCTCTTAAAAGGCAGAGCAATGACACACAGACACACTCTCAGCCAATTCAGGAGCACAATCACTGTACAGTCAGATACGGGTTGCAACAAACGTTAGAACACATGACGCACACAAGATGGTCGTCTCCATCTTGGCAGTGATAAAGCAGTCTTGTCTCGCGGCTTGTCCAAAAAAGATGTGGTCGATGGAGCTGAGGTGGCCCGGGTGACACAGAGGTTTCAGGCAGATAGTGACCTGGCCCCTCCTGGCACTCGATCTTAAGCCGAAATATCATTTAAATGGGCCTCTAGTGGCCATTCCAGGAACTGCTGCCTTTAGCAACTCTGCAGGCGCTTGGAATCGTCCCATTGAGACACAACACCGTACTCTGAGGTCAAGCCCAACAACACCAGGGTCACTACTGCATGACAACTAACTGAGACGAAGGCTTTTACATATTTTTACGTTATTGTTTTAGTTGGGCTCAAAAACCTTGCTTGGCGTGACCTTCCACGGTATCCGAGGCAAAGGAGAACAAATAGTTCAGTCTTGCACTTCGATATGGAGGGAAACTAACACCATTGGCTGAGGCACCAGGCCAACCTGACTGGGTGAAATAGGAGCGTGCATATATGCCTCTGTCTCCGCCTCCGCTCTTTGACTGAGCAATGCCTACGCTGGTACAAGGTGTTGGTTTGGAAACGGGTGTAAGGGCTCCGCAAAGTGAACGTTTTACACATTTTATGATGGATTTGTTTTCCCCGCATGTGCAGTGACTCATGTTTTTTATAACCGTCCCACATAGTTTTCAAAAGGTATGAGCTGAATTCAAGAAAAGTTTCCACCTGTTGGCTGCTCACCATCCCCTAACTACAGGGGCCATGTGTTGGCCTGCTTTGGTAGTTAAGAGCCCCCCACCCCACAGCCCCCCTCCCTGCTGTGGTGCCTATTTTGTATAGATAAACATCTTCAGCCTCAGTGTTCCTGTCCCATCGGTGAGCTGTGTTCGCTGCTCAACAGCGGAGTACTCGTCACGCCACGTGAAGTGCACGCTCGTCTCACCGTCGTCTCCGTCTTTGTGTCCTCTGCTCAGATCGAGCCGGCAGCATCAGCACCTTGGACTCGCTGGACTTCGCCCGTTACTCGGACGACGGCAACCGCGAGTCGGACGAGCGAGTGGCAGGTGAGATGAACCGCGCCCGCCGGAGCTCAAAGCGAGAGACTGCAGGATCGGGGGGGTAATGACAGAATGGGGACGGGTTGGGGGAGACGATACGAGCCGCATCAAAGCCTGTGTGATAGGGATGTTGGGATAATCCAAGCCATCACGCAATTAAGATATGGATCTGACGTTGTAACCGTGGCAATGGTGCATAGGAGCTGCTTTAGTGGTGATAACAAAGTCATGAGCAGAGGTTTGTCTCTTGAACACATCTGCAGTATTTTCCCACTGTTTACTAAAGGAAAGCCAACAGGTGAATGGCCTTTTAATGCAGACGGCCATTGCTGTCACGCAAGCACAGATTGTATTTTAGTATTTCTGTTTTCTTTCTTTGAGATTAGATTGTTTTGTTTTTTTCCCACCTCCGTACTGTACATCAATTCCAAGCATGAAAAGCGTGTCTTCCCGTTTTGTACATTTTCATTTACATGTCTATGAATGATAGATGTCCCTAAATGTGTGTTTTAAAGTGGTAGGTTTGTTAGGTTGCTTATGGTTTGAGGCTTTTGACAGTCTATGGGAACATACTGACACACGGTAACACGTTTGGAACCACGCAGCAGAGATGCTGGTTACATGCTCCCTCTCACCTACCAAATAACAAGAAATCGTTTTTTTATTCACCAAATTGGCACCGTCCCACTTCTCTCCCCCCCACACTGTTCCTCTTGCCAAGAGGCCGGCCTCCAGCTGTCTGACTCTGAGGTTTTTCTGGCTTTCACCTGACGTTGATCAAACCCCAGTGACCAATACTGGACAAGTCACTCCATCCAGACTAGCTTTTTGCTTCTTTCTTTTTTTAATTTAATTAATCCTCCTGATTCAGTTCTTGGTTTTCCATTCGTTGCGCTTGCATCCTGTGCACTCTTTTGCCCCCGTCCGTCTAGCAGGATAAGGATGTAGGGAGAGTGGGAGGGATTTGGTCATAAAAGTCTGTCTTAATGTGATGCTGGCCTTTCACTTTCCTAGAATATAGTATTTTTTTAAAGTTCTGGAAACTGAAAGTTTTTGTAGCATTCTGCACTTTCCATACTGCAACGTTAAGAACGAAACCTTCATATAAGGACAAAGATTTGGGGAGGTCAACCGGATCACATCACAGGGCCGATTCTCAGTGCACAGCGAATGCAACGCAGTTTTCCTGCTCCATCCCTTCTTTTTTTTTTTGCGTGTGTTTTTTATAATCTAATGTGTTGAAGATCATTGTGTGTTCTTTCTTTAGTGGGTGATAGTTTGGCCAAATTGTCCAAATCCAAAATCCAAATATTTGCTGCCTCTGATTTGTATAAGACGGCTTGCTCATTTTATTGTGAATTATTTTCTTTCTTTTGCAGTAACACACCGTGTTCCAAATTACATTTTGAATCTTGAGTTTTAACCCCCCCCCCCCCATTGGGTGAATTATCACGGCCTACTTTTGGCTAAGAAGAAGTAACACCCTCTTAGCAGTGCTTGAAACCAAATAGTTAATTACTCCGTCAGACAGCTCCGAGGCTACATTCAGGTAGCGCGAGTAGATTTGTTCTCCTCGGCTACACACACACTCGTCAAACAGGCCATCATCGAGCCGGCTTCCCATGATCCTCTGCTGCATGCGTTCCTTCGTGCCATGACTTGCATGAACCCCCTTTTTTTTGTTTTGTTTTGTTTGATGACTCTTACAATCTTTTGTGTGGTTGATTTTGTTTTTCATGTCCATCTTTGTTTTTATTTGTTTGTTTCCTGTCTTCGGTTGGATGCATTTCCTGTGTGTGCGTGTGTGCGTGCGTGTGTGTGTGTGTGTGTGTTGTCACTTCCTGTCCAGTGCTGGAGTTTGAGCTACGGAAGGCAAAGGAGACCATTCAGGCTCTGCGCGCCAACTTGACTCAGGCAGCAGGTGTGGCGGACTTTTAACTTCTTCTCCACCTGAACCCTCTTTTGTTACAGCTTTTTACTCTATCTTTTTTTTTCTGAGGGAATTCCATTAGATGACTAACGCTCAGCATCCTTTCGAAACTCATCTAAAATCTTCTCAATTTCTCAGAGAGCGAAGGTCCCTCTCAGGAGAGAAAAAACTTCAAGTCAAGTCCTGAGATTCAGGTGGGAAATCTTTGACTGTTGAGGATTAAAATACTTTTTAAAAATGTGTTCCTTTACACCCTGTGATGATGTCACTGCTAGACTTTGTCTGAGTCATCTCACAATTTCTCTGCCCTCTCTGCCTCAGGAGTCCATACGCCCGCTGGAGAAAAGAGCCTTGAACTTCCTTGTAAACGAGTATTTATTAAAAAACGAATGCAAGCTCTCGTCCATCACCTTCTCTGATGAAAATGATGATCAGGTAAACCGTTTCACATCAAATTCCTTTATTACTGCTTCTTAATAAAAAGCATATTAGGAGGCATCTGACTGGTGAGCATTAGGACACATAAATAACTCATCAGCTGACCAGTTCGCCTGCATGAGTTCCTGCTTTGTCCCTGCAGAGGCCCAAAACCCGTCTGCCACAAGCCGTTTACAGCCGTTGTCTTTAATGCATTTGCAGGACTTTGAGCTGTGGGATGATGTCGGCCTCAACACCCCGAAACCCCCCGACCTGTTAATGCTGTACAGAAACTGTGGAGCCCCTCTCCCTTCTCCTCGGGACATGGTTAACGTGTCCGTAGGGGTGGAGTTTGCCGATCTTCCGGGAAACTGCACGGCCCAAGAGCCCCCCAAGAAGCTTGACCTCTCGCATCAGGTCGGTGTCTAATGTGTTATTTCGTATTGCACATTTCAACAACAAGGGAATTAAAAGTGCTTCACACGAATAAAGGCAAAAGAAAAGGCAATTCAGGGAGTCCCACAAGCTGTACCGTCCATCCATCAGTGTTGGATTTTTGGCTTTGCTGTATTTTGCTTTTGGCTGCATCAGGAGCTTTGCGTTTTCAAAATTGTCGCTATTCTGTGGCAGTGATGGACCTTGCAAACAGCCCCTTTTTGCTCCTTCTTTTACTGAAAATGTGCATTCACGCGCTTTTCGAGGGACGGCAGCCGTGTCCCATGAAGGTCAATTTCTTTGAGTCGTTGCTGCACAAAGTACAGGAGGCGGCCTACTGAGTGTGAATGATAATGATGAAAAACTGAATTGCCCTTTCTACATTCAAATGGCTGTGGAAGTAAATGGCACGTTATTATATTTAAATAAAGATATCATCAATTCATGAGGTGACCTTTTAGAGAACACACCCTTCAGCTGGTGCAATAAAGTCATTTTTATTTATCCCTCCGTAGCAGCAGAAAGAAGTCATCCAAGAGTTGGAATACCAGATAAGTCTCCTCAACAATGAGAAGCAGAGCCTGGCTGAGCAGATGAAGAAACTGCAGAGGTGCGTGTGCCTGAGTGCATGTTTCTGCTGATATACATCAGTCACAATGCAAAAAAATACTAAGCCACTGCCTGGAGTTGCGCATGTGTCTTATACGTACGTGTCCTTGTATGTCAGAATACTATTTTACTGACACAGTTTGATTCATTTATTAACAGTCGTATGCCATTACAAGTGGAACATTTAGCAGTACCACCACGGGGAAAAAATAGAATCATGTATATATGTATTCTTCAGTACACTTTATTACCATAACTGAGACCAAAACAGCCCATGAGGTAGAAAATCCTTTGTGGAAATCATGAATGCATGAAATAATAAGATTCAGAAAGATTGGCTTTACCGCTGTCCAAAATTCTTGTGGCATTTTTACAGAACAGTTTTACTGCTACTTTTGGATGGAAGACGTATTGACTCTCTTCTTCACTGCTGGGAGTTATCTGGATTTTCTGATGGTGTCCTTACATGTCGTCTTTTCTCCAATCCACAGTGAGATTCAGACCCTGAAGCGGACCGTGTCCTCTCCACTTCCAGCCACTCTGGACATGGGCTCCCACCATACATCCAACACCGCCGCCTCCTCCTCATCCATCACCACCACCACCAACACAACTTCCTCCACCAACCCCCTCTCTGTGGTAGCTGATCAATTTGATATTCATGCTGATTCTACCAGTGTCCTGCCGTTTTCTTTCATGTAGTGTAACATAGGCCCGACATTTGACCCATTCATTCTAACATTCTCTTGTGTTACCCTCAGTCTTCTACCGATAACAACCAGTATCTGGACATCCGGGGGGTTTCAGAGCCTGAAACCGTTACACACCCACAGTCCCTTAATACGCTGAAGAGTCGGCCTCCTGTCCAGTTTGCTCAACCTAACCGGTAAGTCCTGAAGAAGTCTGTGGGATCTCACAAACTAGACACAATAAAAAATGTCAGTAATGAGGTGTTTGTCGATGTTGCCTGTTACATCGTAGAAACAATAAATTAGAACCTCTAAATCAGGTTTTCAGATGGTATTTGAAAGACTAGAGACACACAAATCACAATGAAATGCTGTTTACTCATTACCTTTCACTGTAGTTACTGAATGTCACCACTAGATGAGGGTAGTTATCTGCCTTTGCAGCCAGAATGGACTATTACATCAGCACTTACTGGCAATGTGCTGCCCTCTTTGGTAAAAATGTAACCCAACGAAAGAACTTTTGATTCTTGGCCACGTACAAACATTTCTTACCACTATCCTACCTGTGCTGTAGTATATTTAGTGCACCCACATCTAACGAAGCATCCGGTAAATTGAGTACTGTGTTTCCTGTATACCTTTTTTTTATACTCCGTTCCAAAAATTCAGCGGCAAAATCCAGTTAGTCAGCACAGGTGCTGGTGTACCGAGGCGACTGCTAAGAAACCCTTTATGCTTACAGCTCTCTCTCTATTTAGAGTAACGTACCTGTAAATATTACAACAAGAAGTCTTGTGTCTCAAGGGGTTATGCCAACTAAACCAGGCCAAACTCCACAGCTCTTGTTGAGTACAGATCGAGTGGTGCAGCAGAGCAGGGTGACTGTTATTTGCTCACTTTCTTTTTCCTTTTCCCGTGGTGGTGTTGCAGAAAGCTGTCCCCGGCCTTCCAGCAAGCCCTGCTGTCCTTCTGCCGAACGTGCTCCGACAGCCGCCTGGGAGCAGAGGTCGGCACATTTTGAACGAAGACGGGTGCTTTTGTGATCACTTGGCGTACAGTGCATGACGGCCCTCTCACTTCCAGGTGTCTCGTATAGCAGACAGCGAGGAGAGTGTGTTGTTGATGCTGGGCCGCTGCCTCCCTCACATCGTCCCGAATGTGCTTCTTGCTAAACGAGAGGTAAAGCCCACTACTGCTACTGCCGCTGCTCCTCCTCCTCCTCCTCCATTATTGTCATCATTGCAGGACTCCTGCACAATCCAATAGATACACACACACAGCAGCAGTGCAAAGCGAGGTGGAAATCTAAGGGAAGCTGTAGAGTGGACGGTCACCTTCAGCTGGTGAAAATTCCCATCCAAACAATATCTTCTTAGATTTTCTCTGCTGGTGAGTCACCCTATTTTCCGACCCCTTTCGTGAGAAAAATGTAGTGTGGTTTGCTTTGGAAGAACACCACCCTGTCCTTGGTTTGTGCCACAAGGAACTCCCAAAATCTAACTAAGATCCAATGTAGTGTTCCACAGCATGGAGATGCGCCAAGTGTTTTTGTGGCAGTGGTCTCCAAAGTGTCATACATTCATTCTGAAGCATCAAATCTTATGTGCTAATGCTTCACTTAGCATCTTTCTCCTTCAGAATCAGAAGCCATTTATCGCCACACAAGAATTAACAACCAATATCCAAAAGCGCTCATTCAGACATTTGCAGTGCCAATTGTAGACCTTCCAACCTGCCAACACCCAGCTGCTTGTGTCTATCCATTGATTGGGAATTTCACCTTCTTTTTATGATGTTAACTCCGGTGCCATTATCATCTCTGCTCTGCTCTATTTGTCCTCCACTCATGTATGCTGTCCTTTTTGCCTCCACTGGGTTTTTATTTCGTCTCACTCATTCTCTCACTCTCACGCATGCCTCTCTTCTAGAGAATGGTTGCACATCTCTGCCAGGTGAGTCTTTCACGCACTCATCTGCACGGTTCTCTAACGATTTGTAGGCCCAAAGACGCGTCATTTGTGCCCTCCTGTTGGCTACACCTGCTGCCCCACAGTCAAACTTGCCATAACTATTCAATTTTTATTTATAAGCACTGTAGCACTGACAGTTTATTTAAGAGGCTTCCTTGCATTTTCTTAACAGGAAATATCAAAATGCATTTGTACCCAGAATATTAACTGATATGCAAAGATGGCTTATGGGATGCAGTTTTAACCTAACAGTAGGTGGGTCATGTAATGTGTGCATTTATTTATCTGCTGTGGGGTGATTTTGATTAATCTCGTAACGTTCCCTAGTATAGAGCTAAATCCAGGTCAAAAGTTTTGTTCATTTGAAAAACAATCTGTTTTGTTGTTGAACATTGAAAAATATAACAATGTATTCAAAATAAAAATAAATAAAACAATATTTTCGGGGGCGGCACGGTGGCGTGGTGGTTAGCACTGTTGCCTCACAGCAAGAAGGTCCTGGGTTCGATTCCGCCCAGTGGCCTTTCTGTGTGGAGTCTGCATGTTCTCCCCGTGTCTGCGTGGGTTCTCTCTGGGTTCTCCGGCTTCCTCCCACAGTCCAAAGACATGCTCTGGGGATCAGGTTAATTGGGGACTTTAAATTGCCCGTAGATGTGTGAATGTGAGTGTGAATGGTTGTGTGTCTCTGTGTAGCCCTGCGATTGGCTGGCGACCAATCCAGGATGTACCCTGTCTATCGACCGAAGTTGGCCGGGATGGACTCCAGCCCCCCCGCGACCCTGTGTGCAGGATAAGCGGTTTGACAATGGATGGATGGATATTTTCGGGTTTATTAAAAGAAAATCTAGAGCTGCGAAAACTATATTCAAACCGAAAATATTTTTCATGCACTTATTTTTATTTTGAATACATTGTTGTATTTTTCAAATGTATGCACATTTGCAGGTTCACATTTGTTTTTCAGATGAACAAAACTTTTGACCTGGATTTGACTCCATACCCTAGCACCTATTTTTTAACCAGCTTATTTCATATTCTTATATTTAAATCAAACCAAAGAAAGGTGTTTTTTTTTTGCCCATGACCTGAGGCCTGCAGGGCCTTCCATCTAACTAAAGGTAAAACAGCATTTATTTCTTTTTAATAGCTGGCAGCCAACATTTTTGCTTTTGTTTTCATGAGTTAATTTTCTATGACGAGAGAAGGAAAGTAGGTAAAAGGATTGTGCATTTACAAGTGAGCACTCCCTCCAAGTAGTAAGGCAAACACCTGCACAGGTATTTTTGGTCCAAACAGAACTGCTTGCATGCCCTTTGTGTCGATGTGTTTCCACGTGTGCACAAATACTACAGGCTTGAATTTTGCACACATTGAATTGAAACCCGATAAGGCGCAAAATGTGTTTTTTGTTTTTTTTAAAAAGAGGTAAGTCTGGTCGGAGTGGTTCCCAGCCGGGCTGCTTTGCATATGACGGTGGTTATGTTATGTTCAAACTTTGACAGTTAAGGAGAACTTAATCTCTTTGCAAAATCAGAATAAAAACAAACCGGGGGAGAGGATGACAAAGATTAAAACACAGCGCATTTAGGCTTCCAGGTCTGAGTGGTGTGGACTTTGTTCTATGTCCGTTAGCTCCGCCGACCGTGACATTGAGTACACACATACACACACACAGCTGCTCACACTTCCATCTTGCAACTTGAGGCTTTCTTACCAGCACAAGCAGGAGAGGAGGCACACCTTTTAGTCGTCTGAATGTGACACCCACTGGAGAACAAAAGGTGTTTGACTTGAAACGGTGGAATGATGCTTTAAAACTGTGCTTGCCACCTGGCTGCAATATCAGACTCTGTTAATCATTCAACTTTTTTTATTTATTTTCTATTTACTGTGTTACATTGTAGCATCTTGCTTGTATTATCCTTTTCCCACTCCGGTAAAAGCTTGTTTTGAGGTGTTTACACCTATTACTTCTTTACTATTTTCTTTATCCAATTTAAGACACAGTAGAGGATCTCAGCAAAGGTCATGTGGTTTCACCATGAGGAGAGTAAATGTATCCTGAAAGGGTTGACTTTTTGTTCTCCATATTGACTTTAATGTTTAACGAACTACTGTAAAGACAAAGAAGAGGTTTATTATGGCTGTTACAAGAATTATTTAGGAGTTATTACTTATTTACATGTTGCTGTTTGTACTCAAAGTACGGTTTGTCTAATAAAGCAGTAGAAAATCAGAATGGATTAAAAAAAAATATATAAATATATATTCTAAACCATTGTGAAGCATAAATAGACAAATACATTTCTTCAGCGAGAGGTACAGGCCATCTTTCTCCTGGCTTCTTTTTTTGCCATTTTTTATATCAAGAACTTAACATACATAAACATGCATTATTAGGCATATGTGTGGACAGTTAGTAGATAGTTGTATCTGCAAATCTCCTGTGCTTTTATTTTCTATTGAATGTTATTTGATTATTCAAATGTGGTGCAGTTTCAAAAGAAATCACGGTTCAAAAAGGTCTTCAGAGGACGATTCTTGTGGGAAACGGGCAACGTCCGGATGCGGCACAGAGTCGTCCTTTCACTGGAATGCGCAGTGGCTCGGCTGTTTTAGAGTAACGCGTCCAGCCTCGGTGGTGCTGGCGTCGTGCTGTCCGCTCCACCTGCCCACCATGTTGATCCAGGACCGGTCCGATGTGTAACCTTCTGAAAGAGTCCTCACATCCATCACATGCGAGTTGACACGGAAAGCGAACGGGGATCAGCGTGGGTTTCCTGGCATTTTCAGATTTGTGCTTAGGTTCTTTTTCTGTTTTTATCAGGCCGGTGCCAACGTCTCGCGAGAAGAAGTGTGGTACTTTCAGAGGCCGAGGCTGAGTCTTATGGAACGTAACGTTAAATTACCCTGAATGCGGTTCGTTTGCCGGTTTTTCGCACTTGAACTGATCACTCAAATTGAACTCGTCTGGGTCCGTTCACCGGTCCAGCGTTGGGGTTTTACTCGCTCTTCCAGCACTTGGCAGGAAACCATGATCTCTTCTTGGGGGAGAAAAAAAAATGAAAGTTAGAAAAACTCTATATTTTTAACTGCGTATACACTCTTTAATTTGTGTGTGTGTGTGTGTGTGTGTGTGTGTTGCTGAAATTCAGGGCGGACCACAATTTGGCCATAGAGGCCCTGTGTCAAGGGCAGGAAAGTCCATAAACTCTATCTGAACTCTGGCATAGATACGCGTTGTAGTAGGAGAAACTCAAGCAGCATGTATAGACCCGTTCAGCGCCATTCGGTTTCCAGGCTACAGCGCCGATCCAAACCATTCCGGGCAGCTACTGCACTCACAAACATTTGTTCAGAAAAAGGTCTATGTGTGTGTCTGTCTTAATGCAGCTGTGTCTGGGTGTGTGCATGCACTTTGTAAGTTTCTACAGTACATGGCTCCAACTGTATGTATGTGTGTGTGTGTGACTCAAACCAAATGAGTCCTGGTGTAACACCAACGAGGTATTGAAGGTAAGTCGTTTTCTCTGGTGTTAACGGACTCGTGTTGGTTTTAAACGTGTTTCTACCTCTTGACTTTCCCGTATTCTCTCCTCCTTTTTTGATCAACCCTTTCTCCCCCCCCCCCCCCCCCCCCCCTCCATAGACGTCTAGACCTGCTTGGCCACAGACCATCCTTTCCCCTTGTGTGTTTGTAACCGCGCTCTCCTATTTAAAGTCATGTGAACGGATGCCACTTCTCTCATCAGGAGTTGATCCCACTCATCCTGTGTACCGCCTGCCTTCACCCGGAGCCTAAAGAGAGGGACCAGCTCCTCCACATCCTCTTCAACCTAATCAAGAGACCCGATGATGAGCAGAGGTGTGTGCGCGTGTGTGTGTGTGTGTGTGTTTGTGTCCGTATACCGAGCGACTTGATGAATGATGATCGCAGAGATGCCATCGTTTAGTCGCACTATATGACTTTCTCCCAATGTTGTGTTTCCAAAAGACAAATGATCTTGACAGGGTGTGTCGCGTTCGCGAGGCACGTGGGTCCCACGCGCGTCGAGGCCGAGCTACTTCCTCAGTGCTGGGAACAGGTACAGGAAACCCTCCTTATTACATTACATGTCATTTAGCCGACGCTTGTATCCAATGCGCTATATGTGATAGCAGCGCTGCTTTCATTGCCGCTTGTCACCGCACACATTTATGGCAACCAAAGCTCCCAGAAGTTTGGAGGCTGAGAATTTGCCAATAGCGGTTTCCACAGGGTCAGCATGTTTATGATACGTTCTACCGTGGCTGCCCTCCAGTCTGCTACTTTACTCTTTTCAACTACTGCTCCTGCATTTTTTTTTTTGAAAACGTTTTCCTCTAAATATTTCTCTCTTCTTCTGCAGATTAACCACAAATATCCAGAGAGGAGATTGTTAGTGGCAGAGTCCTGTGGAGCCTTAGCACCGTACCTGCCTGTAAGAACATATTGTGCACACACACAGATTTGATTTAATTTGACTTGAATAAGAGAATACGATCTGAAGGCAGCGGCTCTGTCTTTGCAGAAGGAGATCCGTAGCTCCTTGGTGTTGTCCATGCTGCAACAGATGCTCGCTGAGGATAAGGCTGACATGGTCAGAGAGGCTGTGATCAAGAGTCTGGGTATCATCATGGGCTACATAGATGATTCTGACAAGTACTCCCAGGTAGGTGTGTCGTATGTATGTAATACAACGTGTTATGCTTTGGTTTTCTCATGTACAACAGTAAAATATTGAAACAGCCTTGTTGCGTGTGTGTGTGTGTGTGTGTGTGTGCGTGTGTGTGCGTGTGTGTGTGCGTGTGCGTGTGCGTGTGTGTGTGCGTGTGTGTGTGTGTCTTCCAGGGTTTTGAGCTGATGCTGCTGTCACTCGGGGACCCATCAGAGAGGGTGGTCGGTGCAGTCCACCAAGTCTTCATTCCTGCCTTTGCTGCCTGGACAACGGAGCTGGGCACCCTGCAATCCTCCCTCATCCCCTCACTGTTGGCCCGTATAGAGAAGCTACTTATGGTAATTGCCTGTGTGCACGTAACTTCTTAGTTGGGCTTAAAACCTCCTCTTGAGTTGGTGGAGCCGAAGACGTACACATGATGCACAGGGTTTGTTCGAGAGTTGTAATGGAAATGTGCCAGAATGCTCTCATTTATTTGGATAAACAGTGAAAGGAACAATCCAATGCTACAGATGTGTGCTTTTTGAATATGAGTATCGTATCCTATGGAGAACTGATGGACCCGCCATATGGGCAGCCTCGTTTGAGTTGAACGGGTCCTCCGTAAAGTTGTGTTGGCGGTGCATTACATGCATCTGTAGAGACCGCCTCATTCCCAAGCAGCAGATCTCTGCACCACACAAACAAAAGAAAGCCACTTTAGCTTCTCTTTTCTCTTCTCTACTATTTCTGTAGCAAGGAGAACATGTTCTGGATGAACACAAACTACACATGTTCCTGTCGGGCCTGCAGTCTCTCATCCCGCCGCTGTTTGCTGTGGTGCTGCAGAACGCACCCTTCACCAGCAGGGCCAAACTCAACGGAGAGATACCTACAATAGAGGGTAGGAAAACCACACACACACACACACACACAGGTCAAATGCAGAAGTAGTGACTCTTAAAGCAGTTAGTTTTTACATTTGGTTCCTTGTGCCTGCTGGTAGTGACCCGGTTCCCGAGGCCAGCATCTCCCCTCCAGGACGTGGCGACCATCATCGGCAGCAGAGAGATGCTGAGTGCCCTGCTGCTACTCTACGACTACCAGCTGGAGCACGAAGGAACCACTGGCTGGGACAGCCTGCTCTGGGTGGTCAACCAACTGTGAGAAATACACTCTCCCCCCCCCCCCCCCCCCCCCCTCCCCCACACACACACGTAGAGTCATATATGTATAGAGACAGCGTTGTACATGGCATCACCAAAGCTTACACAAACTGGTTTTCTTCTCGTCTGCTGTCTCCAGCCTTCCGCAGCTCATAGAGATTGTTGGTCGCATCAACGTGACGTCATCGACCTGCGTGCATGAGTTCTCTCGCTTCTTCTGGAGGCTCTGTCGCACCTTCGGCAAGATTTTTACCAACACTAAGGTAAAAACATGTGACTCATAGTGCTTCCACAACACTGTTATATAAGGTTTGAGTGGTTTTTATATGTTCAGCTTATCTCAACTTAAAGCTCCCGTAATTCCTTGATCTATTGACTACAAATAAGTTGAGTGGTTGTTACCTAATGAGAACTGTTCACCTATTAAATAATACGTTGAAGCAAATATTATATATATTATAATTACGAATGTAGTGATGACATTTTTTTCCCATTCCCCCCTCAGGTTAAACCACAGTTCCAAGAGATCCTGCGATTATCTGAAGAGAATGTTGGTGAGGGCAGATTAAACCTGCACAAACACACCTTTGTTATTTCTTGTGAGATTTTCTCAGCTCTCCCCTGAGAATGTTGGTAGGTGGAGTTCAAGCACAGACACTGTTGGTGTACACAAGCTATTCGGAGTCAGCTAAACGAACAATTATGTAGTTGTATGCGCAGTGCAATGCACCTGACCTCAGCATGTCATATTTAAATGTACATTGGTTTCTTTTTTTAATTCCGCTGATGTAATAGTGAACAGACATTTTACAACTATTTCAGTCTAGTTTCATTCTTCTTGTCAGATACTTCAACCGGGAATGATATTCTCACCAAAGCTACAGTGCCCATCTATGCCACTGGAGTGCTGACTTGTTATAACCAGGTAAGCAAATAGCGGGCCACTTGGGAATAGTGGCAGACGGGATGTGGAGAGTCATACAGTACCTTGTGGTACTCTACGCTGACTCGCAGGAGAAATCTGTAAACAGGCAATGAGCCAAGGATTTTCTCTTATAGTTAGTTTACATGTGGAGGCATTTTGGCCCTTATTCTTTAGTGTATGTTATATTACAGATTGTGAACCACAGTACATTTTGGGTAATTGTTTTTTAACACAAGGGAAATACCATTGTATTTGTTTCTATGTTTCTATTTTGATAAAATGATGCTGTACTTACAAATACACTGTGGACACGTTCTCCATTTTTATTAAAATGTTAACACGTTAACTAAACATCAGAAAATCCCATTTCAACTTATACTAAATGGGTAAAAAGATATTTGCGGTCCCAAAATACTTTTATGAATCTGTAGACCTTTAGCACACGTGTACATATCAAAATGTCAACTTGAATATTTTTGCCGCCGACGTGATGTAACTGATGAGCATTTTATAATTTATTTGAAGGACGAGGATCGCAAGTTGTTGGTGGGTTTCCTGGAGGATGTCATGACAACCCTGTCTCTGTCCCATGCGCCTCTTGACAGCCTGAAGGCCGCCTTTGTAGAGCTGGGGTGAGACAAAAAAAAGAACGGTTTCATTTTAAGAGCTCCTTTAGGATCTAATATTACCACACAACTATGTGTATGAAATCACAAACATGATGCTGACCCTCATTCAAGCAGGTTCATTCTAGTGGCTCATATGGTTACTGGGTCAGCAAGCGGTTCAATGAAAACTATCACAGATGATTTCAAATGATGCTGGTTAAGATTGCATCCCGCTAGAGTACTGGAAGTGCTCGTGAGCGTGAATTGATGCAATATGGCAGAGAAAAAAAACTCGATGTCCAAACTTCCCTTACCTGCACCACACTTTCTCTTACAGTCCAGGTAATGAAATGACATCACAGCAGCAGATTGATTGCTTTGCATCTGTGTCACAAAACACACACATTTTCTTCTTTCTGGCCAAATTGTTGCAGTGCGGTTGTCGAAATATACTCTGTTGCCACGATAGTCTACCTAGTATTCATCTTATGCTCTCTTTCAGCGCCAACCCAGTGTACCACGAGTTGCTGCTCACTGTGCTGTGGTACGGGGTGGTCCATACCTCTGCACTGGTCCGCTGTACTGCAGCACGGATGTTTGAGGTAGAAGAAACACACATAATCATAGTTGCTTGGATTTTCATATTGTTATCACACGTTATAACTATAAATAATACATACAATATATTTTAGTGTTCAGATGTTTTTGTTGCCTATGTGTAAATTCAGGCTTCTGTTAAAATAAACGATCCATTCCAAGTTAAATCATACACACTGTATTATTAAGCTATGATTGTCATAAACACATGTTGCCATCCTACACCATATATTCTATATTTATGCTCACCTATTTGTTGTACATGTGCTAGCTCTGCTTGCTATTGCTGCTGTTTAACATGCATCTAATATCTGGCTACTCTATCTTATGAGTGCTAAAGAAGCTTCTAAGCGACCCTGGTTCGAACTGAATACTCAGACCCTCGTAGAGTTAGAAGACCGGTCACTATGCACGGGTCTCACAACGGACTACAAAAACATCTGCTGCGTGTCAGAGAAAGGCTGAAGTCAGCAACCTGAAAGTTGAGTTGCGAGAGTCCAAGCTCTGTTCCTTCTCAATGTTGTTGGAAATAATAATACGACCAGACTTTTTTTTACTTCTTCAGTATTTCCAGTCTTATTGAAATATAATACGTCCACTGTGTTCTGTGGCCTAAACCGCGTCAGTCCTTTGAGACCTGTGCACACTTTAGGTCAAATATCAGAACGAGGATCTCGGTACGGCAGTAGATCTAGGCCTATCTTGATCTAAACTTGGGGGAGGAGGAGTGGTAGGCTATATTCATGTCACACCCGCACCCCCCCCCCCCCCCCTTGTTTTGTGGGGTACTCACCGTTTCCCAACCCACCCCTCTGCAACCATTCCATAGTGAATAGCTGTCCACCATTGCCAAAACTGTGGGTACATATTTGGTCATCTACCACAGATCCCAGATCAGATTTGTTTACTTTTAACTGTTTTATCAATTTGACCTGAATTAAATAATAAACTGACCTGGAGTCTGTGGGAAGAGCCCACAGCTTTATGCTCACCATACTGTGAAGGTATTTGTGTAGTTTAGTTATGTTGGCTTTGTCCTTCCTTCTGCATACACGCGTGTGCATGTGTGTGTGCGCGTGTGGGTATTTGTTTCTGTGTGTGAGTGCGTGTGTGTGCGCGTGTCTGTGTGTACACACACTTGCTTGATATATGCAGTGCCGTTCCGTGCCTTGCAGCTCAGTTCTTGTCATTGTATATCACTTTCTTCCTATCTTTTTGTGTTTCTTTTTTCCTTTCCCCTCTTCTGTTTTGCTTCCTTTTTTGTTATTTTTTTTTTCCTCTCTATCTATTGGCGGTGTTGCTCGCTCTTGTCCCAATGCCCCGCCCACCCCTGTGACATCACGGCTGGTTCTGTCCAACCCGATCAGCTGCTGGTGAAGGGGGTGAATGAGACGCTGGTAGCTCAGAGAGTGGTGCCGGCTCTCATCACACTGTCCTCCGACCCTGAAATGTAAGTTTAACAGCAACAACAACAACAACAACAGTAAACCGCGCCGCGTCTCTCCCCCCTTCTCTTTGCCGCCTGAGAACTATCACACTGAATCAAGTCTGTACCTGCCAGGAGCAAATCCAGCACATAAACAATTTCTCGGAACTCTTTATTTGATAAATAATTCATTTAATTTGAAATCAATTCTACAAGTCCAAATTCCTCTTGTAACCATTCAAAGTCTCCCTTTTGAATGGCATAGTGTTCCGTTGGTGTCTGGAGTTTCTCCCCGGTTTGGGTCGAAGCTGGTTCAGGTGGTGGTGCATCGGATCGACCGCTGTTTGTACTAACACACCCTGCATGTGCGCATCATCAATCAGCAACACTGACCCACGCCAGCTCTCACTAACCAGTCCAGATGGGTGGATGCACACTGTCTGCATGCGCTAATAGCACAGTACCAGCATGCTCATTTGTAACCCCCCCCCCCCACACACACACATCACCTCCCCACCCTACTCCTTTTTAAGCAGGGCCCCTCCTCCTGACCGATCGGTCAGCTACCGGTTGGTTATCTTTGCCCCGTCTTTTGCAGTTTTATCCTATCACTTCATTCTCTCTCTCTCTCTCTCTCCCCCTCTCGCTCTCTATCTATCCTCAATATCATCTTCACACCTTCCCTCCATGTCTCTCCTCCCACCCTCTATCTGTCCCTCTCTCTTCCTGTGTGTGTCTCCTCCCACAACTGCCTCTCCCTCTCTCTCATCATGCCGTGTGGTGCGTTTGCAGTTGGTTCTCCGAGGCATGAGTGAAGCATTAGTAGATCGCCGTGCGGCTCCGGCCCTTATAACTCTGTGCAGTGGGCCTGAATTGTGAGTCAATCGATACACAACGAAACCTTTCTGTGAACTTTGTCATTTTCGTGGGCTGCATCCTTACAGTGTGAAGCAGGAATCAGGAATCAGGAATCAGGAAACATTTATTAGCCAAAATATGTCAAACATACAAGGAATTTGTCTTGGCGATTAGTGCGATTAAGCAGTGTCCTGTGTTGAGTGTGCACTAAAAAAGCAAAAACCTTGTGACCATGAGATGACATTAGCCTTCAGGACTTCTTAAGGACACAAGTGGTGGATTCATTAGCTACCATAGACACTCCGTAGAAAAGGATGTTTGCCTCAAGTAAATTGGCTCTCTTCCTGTATCCCATCTGCAGTGATCCACTGATCCGGGGCCACAATTATCAGCTAAACATTTTGGGCATGACGGGTATTTAAATCTCCCCTACTTCAATCTCGTATCACACGTGTCCTTTTCACTGCTGTACAAACACGGCATGCCGTGACAGTTATTTAAAGATCAACTCTCCTACGAGCAAAACAAGAACGTTTTGGGCTTTGTGTGCATCCGGCTTACGTGTTTGTGATTAGTAAAGATGATGCAATTACTGGTGACACTGTTGGAATGCAGCCCTTCTCATCTCATCTCTGTATTGAAATGCACATGCTCGTGGGTGCACACGTGACCCAACTTGTATATTCAACATATGTTTATTTTTAACATCTTTGGGATAAAGTCCAAGACGGCTAAAGTGTATCTTTTTGTATTTCCATCTCCCGCTTACAGTAATATGATCTAGTATCTAACATCACCCTAACAGCACCATATTAATCTTGCTTATCACATAATAATCATTGAATACAGATATTATTCTTATGCGTTATGTTTTTTCATATTTGTTAGGAATTGAAGGATTTATCTGTGATCCCTTAAGCACAAGGAATTTTTTCCTGTAAAAAAACAACTATAGATCAATAGAATCTGATGATCGTTGTTGAAATTGCAGAGTCCAATATGAACTTACTAGATCAACAAAGGTTTTAACCGTTAAACTGGCAGTCCGCTACGTGAGCAACCGCATCAGTCATCACCGTGGTTACTAACTATCGGCTTGTGGTCATTAGTATGTCATTAGTCATGAGTGTTGGATAAAACTAGAACATCCCACTTCATTGTGGTTAAAGAATCAATGCCTTCTGGGCACTAGAAGGGCCAATGCAAAAGCAGAAAAACATAATCCTACTATATTAGTAGCATTTTTTGGAAAATCCAAAAATAGCCACAGGGATTGTTGCCTGGATGCAAATGTCATGACCGTAAGCCATTTCAGTCTTGGTTAATGTGGTTAAAACCCAATGTTCTGATCATTGAAGTATATATATTTTTAATGGATGTGCAAACTATTTGCACAAACAATTTTTTTCTGCTAAAAAAAGAACACATAAACATGTGAGAATACCCCAAATAGTGATGCCGTTGAATATAAATGGTGAAACCATTGTCTTGCTCTCCTGCTGCTTTTAGCTCAGTGAGGATATCTACTATACCTGCCTTTGGTACCATCATGGAGACCGTCACACAAAAAGAGGTAGAGAACAAAATGAAATTTCCTTTATTTATTATTTAGAGTAGGAATTTGAATTGTAATCATTGCACAATTCATTATAAAACATGTTTAAACATTGTTTTCGGTACATGTACGTAGCTGCTGGAGCGTGTAAAAATGCAGCTGGCGTCATTCCTGGAAGACCCGCAGTACCAAGATCAGCACTCTCTGCACATGGAGATCATCAGGACGTTTGGAAGAGTCGGACCGAATGCCGAGCCGCGCTTCAGAGATGAGTGTACGTAAAGGGGACTAATGCCTACAGATTAAAATGGTGCACAACGTCCTGGTTGCCCTGGTCCCCGCCCCCCCACCCCTGCTTTTCATGTGCGCTAACATCACGTCTGTTGATCCCTCCTCTAGTCGTGTTGCCACATCTTCACAAGCTGGCGCTGGCCAACAACAGCCAGGCGGTGGAGAGCAAGAGGATCGACATTGCCACCCAGCTGTTCGAGGCCTACAGCGCCCTCTCCTGCTGCTGTATCCTTCCATAGGTCACACGCTCTACTGGGCGGCTTGGGTTTACTCTCATTTATGGTCCTAAATAACAGCTGCACTTAGAAACATAACCGCCCCGGTAACTTTTCCAAACGTTTCCCAAAAGGTCAGTTTACTCCACTTTTTGTATTTCCAAAGGATTTACATCCCAAGCCCGTGTCACGGTTGGCTTCGGGTTCGGGGATCCGCTATCGTAACAGTGAGTCAGTGGGAAGCCAAATACTAGCTGCACTGGTAAATGTGCTCCTGGATGTGCCGAGTGTCAGCGTGGCCCCTGCATCTGAGTGTGTGTGTGTGTGTGTGTGTGTGTGTGTGTTGGCAGAGGCTCCCAGTCGTTTGGCAGAAGGAGAAAGGGAAAATAAGCTGCCTCCAGTTTGGAGCTAGAGTAATTACAGGGTTGGTTAAGGAAAGGATGAGAGAGGGAGAACGAGCGAAGGGCTGAGCATCCAATTGTTAGTAACGGTTCCCAGGGTAGGAATGGCGTTTAATTTAACGCTGTCTCTTCTCTGATTGTTTTACTCCCTTTTAACCCCCCCACACACTCTCTCTACGCTGCGATTCAGTCAGCCACACCCTGGACACACACGCACATACGCACACACACAGTGCAGCTGGCCTGAGGTCCATTCCTGTGGATCTTTGTCAGGCTGTTATTGTGCTCTGCAGCAGTGTCCTACTGGCCTAACCTCAGAGGCTTCACCTCCCACTGCACGTCTTTCAATGTAATCAGTGCGACAGCTCTGACATTGTGCATTCCCATCTCTAAAAATACCATCATTTCTTCACTCTCCGTCCCGTGTAGGAAAGCTAGCAATGACAGGTGGCCTACCACGTTCAATCCTGGACCAAGTACTCATGTGTTATGGCGATACATACATTTGTACATTCAAAGGAAAACATTTTAATAGAAGTGCTTTCATTGACATTTTGGATAGTCTAAAGCAAACTATAAAAGCCTGCATGTGGTAATGCCCGGAAGAGCCATCCAAACTGAATTTGTAACTTATTAACTTTTCAAACACTAGCTTTTACATGTTCATGTCAGGTTGGTTTGGTGCTCTTCCTTCATGTTTCTCAATTTTCAAGCGAACTCCCACATTTTCGCAAACCTGCAAAGGAACCCAGATGGCATGAAGAGTTAGCAATGTTTTTTCTGCTGTATCAACATGCATGCGCGTGCTTTGGATCATTCCTTAACTTTCCGTTACCAGTCATTTCTGAGGAGGTGATGGTCAACCACTTCCTGCCTGGACTCAGGTGTCTCCGCGCCGACATGGAGCAGCTCTCTCCTGAGCACGAGGTCAAGAGGCGCTCCTGGGGGGAACGGGGGGGGCTTCGTACACATGTTCAGACAGTGACTCTTCCAGTCACAACGCACGCATGTATTTAGCACCTCGTCCGTATTCTCACCCACTGATGGACTGTGATTTTGATGTGATTTTTCTCTGGGTGACACATTCTTATTTGTGTGTACCATTTTCATGTGAGCATTTTCCCACGGTGACGAATGAGCAGCTGATTTTTCTTTTCCTGCGTACACATCCGCTCTGCCGGTCAGGTCCGCATACGACGAGACGGGAACTTCCACGCATTAGCACATATGAAGTTTTTAATCAGTGATTAAGCTCAGACGACACGTTACTCTTGTACCACTCCAGTGATTAAAAGCCTTGCAAAAATACATCTATTCTACCAACACCCAAACTGAATGATTCAATTCAAAGATCCTCTTTGTAAAGGTAACGTTTCATCTTTTTCTGTTGCATCCTCTGCAGGTTATTCTGAGTTCCATGATCAAGGAGTGTGAAATCAAGGTGGAAAACAGAGGAATGGCTGACGCACAAGGGTGAGGAGAGACGAACCGTCCCGTTCACGTTATTGCAACAAGACATGGCTTTATTGGTGATTAAAAGTCATTTGCAGCACGCAGAAGGAGTCCTGCTGTGCGGGGCGGGGTCATGGAACGCTGTATTGCCGGGTCATGGTCCCCAGAGGAGAGGTTGTTGAGCCACACTCATTATGTGGGTATCTTCACACAGAGAGATCAGAGGAACTCGAGGTTAAAGCTAAGGAAGCCGGGAAACACGCCAAGCTGTTGGTGTGTTTTTAAGCCCCCCCCCCCCCCCCCCATCTTGTTAACATGTGTTCAGGGCTCTTTAAGAATAGCAGTGTGCATTTATGGATGATATAAATCTGCACATGTCTGCTTGAGCCCTTTGCGGTTAAGACCGCTATATCTGTGCACAGAGATTTTTGTTCCTCTGTCATTTTGGGATCACAAGTCTTTATTTGACTTATAATTACCAAAATGGATTCATTTGTATTCTTATAGTTTTGAACTTGTAGAATGTCCCATTTGCATTTACTCCCATGTAGGAATCATCTGGAATCCCAGATATTTTATAACCCAGTGGACTAAAACCGTCCTACATTCCACGTGCTTATGCACATTTATGCTGAAAGGTACAACGGTTTGCAGGGACGTTGAGGGCCACACGAGTGCCTGTTCTCATCTAGAAGTTGTGAGAGGTTGTTCACCACCCAACGGACCTCCTTAATGAACTTCCGTTCGTTTGTTGTTGGTGTTACGAGGTGATGTTTGCCAAGCTGCCGCATTGCTCAACAGAAGGGCAGAGTCTTGCAACTGCTCGATTGTTTCAGTGTGAATCCGATAACTTAAAAGAGGAACCCGTGGAGCCGTTGGACTGTAAAAATCAGGAGCGTCTGTATTGGCAAACAGCATTTCCAGTTTATAGTGAAGGCTGTTTGGTCCACATTGCGACGGCCGCGGGGTCCAAGCTTTCCAAGCTTATCACAGGACAACAAATACTATTAAAGGCGAGTTGACCTCGTCGTGTTCATCGCGGCCAAATTCAAGCCTCGCGCGCTTTCTTTTTTTTTTTTTTCTCCCACAGCTCCATGTCCATCGCCTCCAGCCTGGTGGGTGAAGATGCCAAGACCAAGTTCCTAAGCAAGATGGGCCAGCTGACCACCTCTGGTGCCATGCTGGCAAACGTCTTCCAGAGAAAGAAGTGATCGATCACCGATCGACGACTGCAACTAACTGACAATCCCCTGCTGCTTTTTGGAGCATTTCATTCTACTGGAAAGAGCATCGGTTCAGCTTAAAGTAGAACATGACCATGTGTGTAATGTTTCTTCAGTTCCAAGAGATGACGGTTTGATGAAAGTTGTGTTAAAATCTCCATCGCAGCAGGACTCCATGCTCTTTTAGTGTGAAAAGCAATGTTTTCTTGCAGTGACGGCAGAGGTTTTCGCCTCCTAAATGATGACAAAAGCATTGTCGGGGACAAGGGATTTGCTTTTATGAATTGTCACATTGTCATTTTTGGAAAGAGGGGAGACGGAAGGAGACACTGAACAGTGTTGAGATGCACCCAACGTGAGAACAAGGGGTTCGTTTCTGGATATCCCAGAATCTAATCTGATTTCACTGCAGAACTTCTTCTGATACAAGAAGTTCTGCAGTGAAATCAGATTATACTCGTTATTAGGAAATAAAACTCTGAGCACGGCCTGCTGGATTTCATGTAGAATCTCAAAGAAACGAGCTGTAAGAGACGTGCATCAACATGCATTTATTCTAGAATATTTGTACTGAAAGACAACAAAACGTCTCTGTTAAGAATGCCTTGTGCAGTGTTCTGTACCGTTCTCAGACGTATTGCATACTTGAAGCTATGGAAAGAAAATGTCTTGCCTTTATTTCTTTAAAGTCTGTCACTGGTTATTGTTTTGACAGTTTCTATTTTATAACTTATTTATGTCTTATGAAAACTATTCCAACTTCCAAAGAAATTTGCACTTCACTTTCCTATTTTCTATTTCGTTCTTTGATATTGTTTATACAGTACTAGTCAAAAGTTTGGACACACTTAATGAGAAAGTGTGTCCAAACGTTTGACTAGTACTGTGTTTTATATATATATATATATATATATATATATATATATATATATATATAGCATTTGTTTTAATTCAGAGTCCCATCACTACTGTTAACTGCTTTCTTTTTTGTTTATCCTTTAATCCAAGAACACTGGTCGTGATCATAGCCTCTCCTTTGCATCTCGTCTCTTTTTTGCAGTGTCTCAGATAATTGTGGGTATTTGGTTCAATCTTTGTTCTTTTTTTCCGATATGCTCAATGAAAAATGCTAAATAACTGTATCATACACTGAACTGGCGGGGGGGTGGTACTCATTGTGTATATTTGAAATCGGTGTCATGGTGTAATAAAAGGTGGCGATCAGTTGTGTACTTAAATATACCTGTGGTGGCGTCACTGAATGTCAGCATACTGTTACACTTCCTGGTGTCCCCGAGGTTTGATTGTGGCTCACGGCTCCAAGTGTCAGCAGGTGTCGGAGGCTGTAAAACCAAGTGATTTCACAGACGAGCACACTGCTGCTGTCCCTGACCCTCACATCCAACCCTTTGAAGTCGCCCATTGTCTGCTTGGTAAAACAAACCAAAGTCCACCTCGCGGGACATTCCCAACAACCCGCTGCATGCGAGAGCCGAAGTCAAAACTCAATGATCTGGTTAACTTTGAACTACGTCATCTAAAAAGTAAGCTTGATCTCAGGCTTGCTTAAATTCATCAGGGCGATTTAAAGCACGGCGCATGTTTATTTTTCAATCATAGGTAGAGGGAAGTAGTGGTTGCAAGTTCACTGACATGTAGATAAAGGGCGTGTCCACACTTCTGTTTCCGATGTACACAAATTTAAAAACATTTTTAAAAAAAAATTGAAACTGATCAAGGCGCCCATTGTGGAGCGCCGCCCGTTTAGTGGGTTAACATGACGTGACCTCTTGGTAAAATAACAGGATTTGCATATTCAGGCTAATATTCAACCATCATCATCTGATAAGGTTCCAGGTGGACAAATAATTGATACACGACAGGGTGGAACTACAGGGCACAGTTGCTGTGTGCGTTTCCTTGAGGCTTTGCCTGTGTGTGTCTCTCTCTGTCCACAGATATGCACACAGAGTGTGATTTGGGAACAGCTTGGTTCTTGGATGAGACCCTTTTGCGTGACTTTATCCGTGTGTGTTTGTTTCATAAAGGTCCTCCTGGCACTTTGCAGAGGTAGAAATGGAGTCAGCGGGCGGCTCTCGGCGTGACTCACAGATCACATCTGTTTCCAAAGCAAGCAGAAGCAACACAACCCTTCAACCCTTTAACCCACCGGAACACGGTGGTTTAGTCTAAGTGTTTTTTTTATTCCACTCCGGCTGTGAGGGACTGCATGTTTTTCGGCCGTCACTAAATCCTTGAAGATTCCGCCAAAATCGTGGTACCAAAACAGGCCGCGGCTGCTGCCTTCTATATAGTGTGTTACTTTAATGGAAACAATTTAACGGCCGATGATGTGAGTTCATTTTTGTGTTCATGAGCTGTATGGAATATGCATGAATTTCTATTTTTTTTTGTTAATGATGCTAACAGCTCAACCCCACAGACACTTGCTCTCCGAAGTCCTCTTAAGTGGGATTCTTGTGAACCAGCATGCAGTGGATCTACATCTTTTTTTTTTTTTTCACACATCCAAGCAACCTACGTTGTAACTTGTTTGTGTTCTCAACGTTGTCGGCTTAGTTTTGACGTTGGGCGTTGACTTTTGGTGTGAAGTTTTTTGGGGGTTCCTTCAGAGTCGAGCTGAGGTTTTCTGATTGCTTTGAGAGTCTAATCCGGCACTTAATTACCACCCGAGCTGCACAGGCTCCACCACAAAACAGCTTCTCTCAGCATGTTTTCACAGGAAGAGGAGAGGGAGGGAGGGAGGGAGGGAGGGAAGAGAGAGGGAGAGCCCTTTGCCTCCACTGGCTCAGCCCCAAAGCCTCATTATTCTTCCTCTTTCTCCCTCAATTGAGTTTTTTGTCGACACGTCAATGTGGCATGTGTGGTTTCATGAAAACTGTCATATGTGCAGCAGAGTGCTGCACAGTAACACACACCGAAATGATTTATTTGTCTTTCTCCAGTTTTATTTTTTTTTAAAGGAAAAGAAATATTCCTTCATCTCTTTGACTACCTTTTGGTTCACCTTTCCTTTACCCTCATGCCGATCAACCCACTTCCAGCCACTCAGGGCTTTCTCATGCACTTGGATATTTGCATAACTGTCAACTTGAAGAGAACATTTCTTTTCTTCTCTCCAACCTGCCCCCTTTTTTTTTTGACCTGCCAAGGTAGGCTGTGTCCTCTCTGCTATGCAAATCCATTGCTCGCTCTCTCTTTCTGCCGGAGGGGGCCGTCACAGTGCTCGAGAATTGATGTGTTTTCCTGGGCGCAGAAATGTGGCAGTTATTCTCAAGTACAGTACGTGTGTTCCTCTGCATTTATCGTAACCTAATTAGTTTTGCGCGTCACACAAGAAGCGCCACTGGAGAAACTCCTGCGAAATAAGTCGTGCGGGCAGCTGAACATCGAAGTTGATCATCACACAAACGTGTTGTGAAAGTACTTATAAAACCAGTGTTTATGTTTCAGGATGATCTCACTCATCACCGAGGACAACGAAGAACACATACTCTGTCGCATGCATTCATTTAGATACACAGATCTTCGCTTTCCCACTTTATTTGACACACAGTACAGCACACGTGGGAGGAGCTCCCTCCCTCCCTCCTTTCCTTCCTCCTTTCCTCCCTCCCTCGAGTCAGTGCGGCTCTTACAAGGCGTTGCATGCAGTTTACTCCACAATGCGTGGGTGATCGCAGGAGGATGACGGTGAAGTTGGTAACTGCAGCTGCCCGATGAATGAAGGCGCAATTATGCCCTGTGAGACGGCGCGGAGCCTTCGCAAGAAAAAGTGATTTGCTGTGAATGAATCTGAAGAAGAAGAAGAAGAACTGGATCTCGGCGTCGAGGGTCTCGGCTGAGAAGTTTTCCCCAGAAGTGATCTAAATTAACCAGCAGCGATGAGGTCGAAGATTTCTACAAGTTGGATCGTCCGAGGCTGGATAACGTGCGCCCTGGTCTCCTTTTACGCGCAGGTAAAATGCAAAATAACACTTTGTGTTAAATGGAAGGGTTAAAGTTGTCTGATAACATACTGCAAATAGTCAAGGGAGATGATAATTACTTCACTGTTGCGTTTCAGGAGAATTGACTAAATTATGAAAATTATATTTCATCTTGCGTGAATACGTGCAGGAGGAGGGTGAAAGAGCGGATGATGTGTCACCCCAACACATTATTTGTATGAATTGGGCAAAGGGAGGGGAATGTAAAGGGGGGGTAGTTGGGCCTGAATCCATGTCGCACTGTAACCAAACGGCTCATTATGAGAAGAAACCTCCAATGCGTTATAAGCAGATGACCAACTAGCGTCCCACAGACACCCACAAGTGTTTCCAACCCGTGCGGCGGGGCCGCGCGTAATGCCCCGCGGCTGAACCCGCTTCAACTAACCGACTGTTGCAGTGATTGACGTGAATGGCCGGCGGCGTGTTGTTGTCCACGTCGTTGGTCGTCAAGTCCAGACAGCTACCTCCTGACCAGGTGGAAGCAGTTCCCGAGATGTGGTCGCGGTGGTGGGACTGCTGGGCACCAGCGTTGCCCGCTGGCCTCCATAAGCCTGCGTCGTTGTGACCGCAGACGCTGGTTCTTTTTGTTTGTATTCTGCTGCGCTTCACTGACGTGAAGTCGCAGGAGAGATCGCGCTTATTAGGCGGGAGCCCGAATGTGGCCCACGCACACTTCCAGAGAGAAAGATGTCAAGTTTTTAAAAAAAAAAGTAACTTTCATCTGCGTTTTGGTGGCAAACGCAAACTTTTGGCGTTGGGTTTGTTCTCACCATGCTCTCGCCATTGCTGACTCACTGTATCCCCCTCAAATTCCCCTTCATTTTTTTTTTTCAATTCCAAATTAATTTCAAGCATTGAGCAATACAAAATTGCTTCAAGATGTCGGGAACTTAAAAGTCAAAGGTTATAATACAACATGAATGAACTGAGATTTGGTGGAGTCATTGATTTGCTCTTATCACATGACTCCTGTACTTTTTTTATCATAGCCATTCATGCATCTGATCATTCTCTCATCCAGCCATTCAATAGTCATCTGGCATCTCCCTCCATCTAATATTCAACTAGCAACCTTTCTTTGTTGTGATCACTTAGTGAAGAGATTATTTTGTAACCCTCCAGCTCCCTTCATCCATCCAGCATGTCTTCAGTAGGCTTGAGCAATAACAAATCCTTGCCTCAGGCCTTCAAACCTCATTTGACTGTATAAACAAGTTATCCAATAGATAGACAATAGAGCTCTGTGTGGAGACATTATAAGATGGTAATAGTTTTAACGCCTCAACACAATCTTGTTGAGCTCTGTCTTCAATCAAAACAATTACCAGGTTAGAGCTTGCAAGCTGATGGAAGAGCAATAGTTTGCCGTGTCTTTTAAATGCCACATCGTGGTTACATTTGTTTGTTTAAGTCGGGAGCATTTAAAATGTTCTGATTTCCAAAGTACTAATCGCAAGTGCAAACATTGTACCAAGATTGCATTTTTCGTTACGCTTTTACATGTTGTAAAATGCAGCAGATTCTTTCCCTCATCACGGACGAGGCGATAACGGGATAAAGTCACGCCGTGCTTCTCCTGGCTCCACGCCAACGGCTGCCGTTGCCGTTATGCAAATTCCACCCGAGAGATGGAATGCGCTCTGCGTCACACCTCCTCTTTGCTATCAACGTCGGACAAACGCTTGTGAAATGAGTTAACGTGGTATTAATTCATATCGCCATGAGCAACAGGACACTCAATCCCTGTTTGTCTTTTGTCTTTATTTTATGATTTTTTTTTCATCTTTTACCTCCCACATCTATTCCTTCACACTGTCTGTCAGCCTCACGCACTCAAACACCAGTGTATATTTGAATCCCTGGAGCAGATAAAGTTAGATTTGAGGTTGGATATTCCATCTTGACAGTCAACATAACCTATAATCATATAGGGTGGATCCACTCTTTTTCTCTTACATTTATATCCAAGCAGTCGAAACTTACTGCCTCGCATAACTGACACCCAATATTTAGATGTGGCGGTAACAGAAATACAATTCCCGCCATTCTTTTGGCTTCCTCCGAGGGGATTGACCGCCAGCATCGTTTGTGTCTCCACATCTCGGGCCGATCCGTCCATCCACCTCTGTAGAGTAAACAAGCATGAAGCTCTCAGCCTGGGAACCTTTCCTTCGTCTGTCACTCCTCTGCTGCAGCATGTGGTGCTTGTTAGTGCTGCGGTCTGAGCTGTGACTGCAGTGCATCATGATCCCTCTGGTTACATTCTAAAACAAAGACACGGGTTGATGGGTGAGAGGCTTAATGGGGTTGATTAAATGCTGCGGTGTTGTCGGGGTGCTCTTGGAGCCGCGGCGTCCAGACAAACAGACACTGAGATAGGCGGCGTTCATGTGGAGGTGTGAGGAAGAAATGCCACGCGGAAAGATGAGCACAGGATGTGAAACACAATTCCAGAGCGTGGATCACCTTATGTTCTTATCTGATTCTTATATTATTGTGCCTCTTTGGATGGAAAGAAAAGAGCCATTTGTCATCGATATGATGAAGGACTGACTGATGGAGGAAGCCTCTGGAAGGAGCAGGAGGACGAGTTTCAACTGGAGCGTTTCTTCATAATGAATGACTGAATTAGCAAATTGTTTCACGGGGAAAAGAAGCTGTCTGAAGGGCTGAGTGGGGAAGAAAGTAGAAGGTTGATTCTAGGTCAGAATGCAGTCAGGCCTATAGGTTGTATTTTTTTTACACATATATATAGACCTGTGGCTTTGGCACAGCTTCTGTCATAACAGCCAGATTCTCTAATTCAGCAATGTGGCTAGGCGTTCACTGACCCTTAATTTAGGTTGGCTGGAGGATGTGTACAGTTTGTGAGAGTCTGCACGGCTTTCCTTAATCGCCTTTACTTAATGAGAGTTTCCGTTTGTTCTTTAAAATATGCACACTGGTAACTTCCATGCTCCTTCCAACTAAAGCTCCAGCACACACACTCTAAGGACTCAGCATCATTTCCAGTTAGAATATAATTAATTCACCACTTTGCTTAAGTGCTTTTTTTTTTTATATCTGCAATATCTGTTTTAAATTTCAAGCTGACTGAAGAGGGTTGCATTAGGATCCAGTCTGTTCTCTCTATGTGACTGGTTGCTATTGGGGTTTGGTTTGCTGGTTTGGAGGGTGTGCTGCTGTGCTGTGGTCAGGTGCTTCTGAGAGTATGGAAAGAATTCCTGGGCACGTCTTGGAGATATTTAACCATACTCTTCCTCTCATTACTCACCACCATCTGAAAATATCCAATGCGGATTTGAAAGATGAACCGACGAAGGAGAAGGATTGCAAGAGAAAAGTGTGGCCTGCATTTAGGAAAGAAGCATTGAAGCTTTAGCTTTTCTTTAGAAGAAATTATAGTTCTCATGTAAATATGTATATATAGATAATATCCTCTGTGTTATTAAAGGAAATATGACTGTTTTGTTTCCTGTCTCACTAAAAGCAAAACTGATTTAGCAGAAAACTGATTTTATGTCCTGATCTTTTTTTTAGGACGCCGTCTCCAAGTCTCTCCAGTGTAATGAAACACATTATTTAAAAGGCTCAAGATGCTGCAAAAAGTGTGGACCAGGTAATAGCACACACACACACACACACACACACACACACACACACACACACACACACACACACACACACACACACACACACACACACAGACGTCCAACACAAGAAAACAGAGTGCGCATACAATACAAAATAGATTTCCATTCACAAATATCCTGAATCAAAAGAGGAAGCATGTCTAAAAAAGGAACATCTTGGCCAAAAATGGCACAGACGTACGTGTGATTTCACAACCACACACATTACACAAGGATTTGCGTTGACATTTGGTCCACTATAATGTACCCACTCATTTTAAGAGAAATGGTGCTTCGATTTAGCCAATTTAGTTTTTCTTTCAAGTTTTAATTGATTATGTGATTATTTTCAGGTCGTAAACTTCATCTGTCTTTGTTCATCCCACCGTCTCTTTCCCACTCACTTATTTGTTTCTTCTTTTTGTTTAGGCCTCCGTGTGTTTTCCCACTGCACCAATTCCCAACAGACTATATGTAATAGTTGTAATCGGGATGAATACCAGCCTGGCTGGACTGAAAACCAGAGCTGTCTCAAGCAGAAGTACTGTGACCAAGGTCAGTACCAGCCGTCTGGAGCTCTTCATAAACCAGTTAAAGTATAGATCATAGTTTATAAATATCTGGTGTCAACTCCCTCTTAGTCTAAAGCTCTACAACAGAGCCTCTGAGGGTCAACAAAGTTAAAATGAATTATTCTAGTACTGTTGTAGTGATTCTTTTTGGCTGAAATCACAAAATGAGCAAAATGTGTAATCGTACTCTATATGTAACAAATCAATTCCAAACTAATATAAATATAATATTTAAATCTGCCCTTGGGTTGGGGCTTAAGCTGTAACACACAATCATTTCTTCAATGTTTTGAACCTACTTTTGCACTAAAACACTTGTACCACTGACTACCAGGTAAGGGTTTTATGCCGAGGCCTGAAAACCTTGTGGCAGAGGAGCCGTGTCGCTGCAAACAGGACTTCCAATGCCACCCCATCAACTGTGAGTACTGTGAGAAGATACCCAGCTGCAGTACTGGATATGGACTCCAGGTGGACCCCGGTGAGACAAATGAACACAAAACACCAACAAAACAACAAACAATTAAGCAACCAGGAGTGTCTCTGAGAGCTTTGTTGCAATTTATTATTGATTTTAGAGTCAACCATTGGAAGGAAGACATGTGTTGCGTGTAAAAAAGGCTTCTTCTCTGCTGACAACAGTGCGGAACAATGCAAACCATGGACAAAGTGAGTGTTTAAATGCACACACAAAGACACACACAGATATTAGCCTGGAATCATGAATGGAAAATGCATTTGGGTAGTTGACGTGTGTCTCACCAACAGTCAGCTGTTATGAGTAATAACTCACACCACTTCCCCTGGAACCCTTGATCAGACACGAGCTTCCACTGCCGCTTTGATCCTTAGTGACGATGGAGAGAGGGAGGAAGAATTTAGTTTTTCTCTCCATCTGTTCCCCTTTTCTGTCCTTCGTCATTGCAGATTCATCTGCAAATTCTCTCGGGTCGGCGTGCAAATTGTAGAGGGAAAGAAAAAAAAACAACAACAGCTAACGAGTCCCGTTGAAGAAGTATTCCCCCCGTGACTGGTGCGTGTTTGTGATTTCATCCTCCCGTCTAGTTGTAAAGCCGAGGACAGGAGTGAAACCCAGCCGGGCAGCGCCGAGGCTGACGCAGTGTGTGGACCACCTGTCTCTGGTAAGACATCATTCACTGCAGACTGCGACCACACAAAGGGTGTGTGATTTATTCCTTAATTGTTGTATATTCGGCTGAGAAAAGTTGTCTGTAAACTGCTCTTTCTTGCAGGTGCAACGCCCTCCTGGCTCATCGTCTCCGTGCTGTCCGTCATCACTGTTCTCTCTCTCCTCATCCTGCTCCTCTTCTGCTACAAGGACAAGCTGAAATTACTGTCTGGTTAGTCACTGTCACATTATAACTATGATGTTTCATTGTTTTTTATCTTTTTAAGGTGTCACTCAAAAACAGATAGTCAGAAGGGACATGCAATCACTTTAAGTAAACATTGTAGTACTTCCTAAATCCTAAATGATCCCTTATGCTGTTCATTAACCCTTTTAGCAGTACATCTTCACCAGAGATTATTAAGAGTCCTACCACTGCTTATGATTCTGTGTTAACAAAACAATGTGATGTTTCTTTGTTTAGTAAATCTACGATCCTGTGTGCAGAATCTGAAGAGGACTAGGATACAACAGGTAAAGTGGAGTTTTGTTTCAAAAGCCATCGCAAGTAATGATGTTATTCATGAAGCATGTGATCAAAAGAAAGAATTAGGAACACAAACAGCTGTTATGTCTATTACCACTAGGTATCTTTTAACTACTTATGCTAATGATAGCAATAGCTCACAATGCCCATTTCGCTCTGCTCTCCTAGGAGACCTTGGCCCCTCTTTACCACAGTGGAGCTGGAGGAGGACTAGCAGGGGGCCCCAAATATACACCGTGCGATACGACCAAACTCATCTGCCAAGCCCCCCACGGCCCCGCCGACGGGCACCCTTGCACCTTCCCCATGTCCGTTCCCGATGTCAAGGTCTCACTGCCCTTAACGGGGGAAAGGACGGAGGAAGAAGGCACCAAGGGGAAGGCAGCGATGGAGGACCAGAGTGAAGGGTCTGGGGAACCCGAGGAAGTGTCAGAAGAAGACGAGGTCGTCAGCGCGTCTCCCCTTTTGGCGGGTTCTTGCGTTTGTCTCGTTCCTATCCGCGAACCCCTGGAAGTGGGGGAGAATGAGGACTGTAGCCAGGCCGTCAGCTGCGGCACCCCAGGAACCTGCTCATGTAGAGGGCCGGATGGAGAGAGGGATGCAGACGAGAGTGGGAAAGAGGAGAATGGTGGGAGTGCAAGGGCAGACGGCAATGGCGGAAACGGAGGCGGAAACCCAGAAAAGATCGTTTTGACCAAGAGTGAAACAGGCGTTGCGTCTCTCGTGCCGCTTTCTCCTCCGCTCCTCCACATCTCCTCCGTCATACCTCATCCCAGTACACTTCCTGAACTCTGCCTGCCGCTGTCTCAGGCGCAGACGAGGTCGGAGTTCAAAGCACACCTGACTGACAGGTCACTGGTGAAGCAGGAGGAGTCGTACACAGAGAGCAGCACAGCCTCTGCGATGATCTCGGTCAGCCCCTTGATGACTTCCTCGTCTGTTGGAGATCTTAACCTGGAGAAGCCCCCCGAGGCCTCGAGCCCGGAGCTCGGCCAAGGACTCTCCTGGGGCCGCAGCAGGGGAATAAAACTCTCTTCTGGAGAGTTAGATCTTGAGTGTTCACCTGAGAGCCTCCACAGTCAGCTGACTGAACCAACTCTTACCTCAGGTGGGTAAACATGTAGCACTCGCGCTGTATATTGTGCCATAAAAGAGTCATAGTATACAGTATAGTGTATACTATACTGTATATTATGACTAGGCATGACTAGGCATCAAAGAAGTGCCATAAAAAAGTCTCAATACCTTATGTTACACAAAAATGTCATAGTATGTCATTAAAAAGTCATTTTAAGTCATTATATAAAATGGCATAAAAATGTAGTGCTATAGTCTAAAGAATTACCATGTTATAATATGCCATGAAAAAGTAATAAAGAAGCAATAGTAGGATGTGTCATAAAGAATTCAGAGTACTTTTTGGTATTAAAAACCATGAACTTATTATTGTAGTGCTACAATAAACATGTCATAGTATAGTGTCATTTTGGAAAAGAAAATCTGAATACTAAATTATTATTATTGCATAATTCTGACTTGGAAAGTTGATCTCATAGTTGTGATTTAGTGTCTCATAATCGCCACATTGTTGGTGACCAAAACCAAATGTTGGTCGGTGGTAGAAACGGGCTTCCATACATACGTACTCTCATTCCCGGAAAGTCAAGCTATTTTTTTCCAAAACCCTCCTGGGGCATAAAAAAAGAAGCTGTGGAGATGGATACTTCCTGAATACTTTCGCGATGACCACCCAACAATGTCAGTGGACCCTGAAAGCACCACGGTTGTGTGCTCGGGGGGGGGGGATATTGGCTCATTACAAAGACCGTCGGACCACAGCTGTGTTTGCCAGTTTTTGGTTCTTAGTTATTTGTTTGTGAGTCAGTCACAACCACCGTAATGCCCCAGTGTCAGTGTGATTTAACGCAGCAGGGCTCTCTTTCTGCCGAATAGGTGGGACTGGCCACCAAAAAACAACACAATGAGACTCATGTTGGTTTTAATGGAAAGTTTTACTGTCACACAGTCGACCTTGTATTGTTCTCGTTGAGGCCGTCACGCGCTGCCAAAAGGACATATTTATTTATTTAGCTGTATTATGACAACGGTCCCGTCACTACACTGCTTCGATCAAATTATTAGGCGAACACTCTGTTTCACAATATAAATAAAAAAAGGTGTGTGATTGTTTCCAAGAAATATATCTTCTGCAGCCAGTATTGATAGTTTAACTCTGGATTAAAGGGGACCACACACAAAGCAGGAATACGATCTGAGTTTGATGAGCCAGTGAACCACCAGAACCACACTCATACAGTGTTGTGTGTTTGTTTGTGTGTCTGTGTGTGCCAATGTGGAACATGCCATCTACAAAGCTCCTGTTTACCCAGAGTTCCATAGGGTTGCACAAAATGACCACAACTTTGATTGAAGAAAGATGTTGCGCAGCTTGTGTAATACTTTTATAGCCCAGAAGAAAACACACTGACACACAAACATTTTGACTCTCACTGATGAGTTGGCTCTTTAATTATCCCATTTCCCATCATGCAGTAATCACAGGTGGTCAAATGGATTTATTTATAATTGTGAGACTATTGTCTCAGAGCGTAACATTGTCAGTTGTACGTTGGACTCTCAGCAGCTTCGGGTTTGGGGGTTAAATGCATTTGTGCAAAGAGGACACATCAAAAGTTGTAAATGACCCAGATATATTTTACTGGTCGAGGAATCAAACTGGCCGCTGTTCAGGTAACACGAGAAACGTTTGGCAGGGAGGAGCTGTGTGCAGTTGTGGTTTTCACTGAGACTGAGAAGAAGAGAGAGAGACACAAGTTCAACTTTAGTCTTTGGTTCAAGGAAAATCGGCCCAGCTGAAGAACCAAAACGGATTCCACAGAGCTTTGTTATAAAAGTTGTGGTGAATCGACATATTTTTTTGGGAGCCAGACCTCTCAGACTGAGATTCCAGGAAATGTTCTCAGATGGGTAACACAGAGACACACTCACTTTGTGCGTACTTGCGCTTGTCGGCCTTTGCAACTTCATGGGGATGTGTGTGCTGTTCAGTGAGTGTGTACGTTTGTGTAAAAGCTGCGATTGTATGTATGTGTGTGTATGTGTGTGTATGTGCGGCACATGTGCGAGCCGGCATGAGCTGTGAGTCACTGAGGTACGGCTCGTCCTGTCGGCTGGCTTAATGAGGTGGAAGATGGCTGACAAAAGAAAAACACACGTTACATTTCCTAATTCACCTGTTTCGCTGCAATTACATGAGTTTTTTTACGTTACTTGTGGAGAAACACTGGCACAGTACTGGCTGGAAATAAAGATTAGCGTGAATACAGCGTTATTTTTGGCAATTTATTCAGCTATGTCTGAAGAACCTTTTGACAAATGAGTTGTTTTCAGAGGGATTGAGCTTCTCACGCTGTGAAGCGCTACACACTGAAACAAATGAGACGGAAAGGATACGATACGGCGGTTTATGTCGCTGTGGCCTCTCTGTGGTCATCCTGCGTGGTCATTACACCCACTGTCCATCTGTCATCTGAGCTTGGTCGAGATTTAGCTCCTTCTTCACTGACATCATGAATCTGGAAAGATCTATCTGACTGGGCGGGTGAGAAGAGGGAGACTGGGGGGGGGGGGGGGGGGGGGGCCACCTCTTGCACAGCTGTACTATATATCAAATTATCTTATGATAATAAATTGTCATTCTACCCTAATCCAGGGATTATAGTTGAGTTATTTATCATGAATCCATGACTTTTGTTAGATCAGCCTACCCTTTCTAAAAAAATATCAAATATGACCCACAAATAGTGTCTCATTTCTTCATTCCTACTCCTCACCACCCCCCCTTCTCTTTTTCTCCCTCCCGTGCTTCTCCCATAAAGGTCAGGTGTCAGGGAGCCACAACACCACCTTCATCTCCAGCGGCCAGGTGATGAACTTCAGCGGCGACGTCATAGTGGTGTACGTCAGCCAGACGTCTCTGGGCAGTGACGGGGCCGGTCAGGACGACGCCTTCGGGAGCCCCGTCCAGGAGGAGTCCGGTGAGACGGCCCCGGTTTTAAGGAGCGCCGCGAGGCCGCGGGGGGACTCGGTCAATCGCAGCACCTCGCAGGACGAGACGCTGCCCGTGCAGGAGGTGGTGGAGGAGCGTCCGGCGGGAAAGTGAAAAGTGACTCAGAAGGACATTATTGATCTCCTATGCAGCCAAGAACCAAGACTGAGCTTCCTCTGTCCTTCATGGACAGCACAGTCCTCATCTCAGTGACAATCATTCAGAAAATGTAAAAAAAAATGACTCTGATCAATTCAGTTACTTCAACTTAATGTGTTAGCTTATGTTACAAAAAGCCTGAATGAATCTGCATAACATCCCTGCTTCCTGTTAAAGAGGAAAGAAAAACTGCCATTTGAAATGAAGCCGGGGAGAGAGACACTTTTTAGTGATGCGGAGCTGCAGATCTATGTCTGCATAATCTTTTCTTACTCATTTGTCAGTGAATCTTGCCTCAGGCATCTCCAAAACGCCTTTATTAGTTTTCCATTGGAAGGCTTCACGCTTTCCAATGGAAACTCCCTCCGATCCAGACAAAGATGGGGCATTTGTTGAGAATTAGTAGCAGAATTAGCGTTCGAACTGGAAGAACGTTATGTTCTTATTGTATGGAAATTGCAGTTGGGTACATGATACATTTTTATTTTCCCACCATCCATCCCTGATTATCCCGGATTAAACTCTAAACTACATTTCTGTGTTTAACATTTCTAAAAAAAGTATCCTTGCATAACAAAATATCCACCATGTGGAAATAATTGTGTTTGCTCTCACAAAATCAGGATATGACGGTAAATATTTTATGGTATGAATCTAATCCACCAGCTACTTTACTATCTGGCCATTCAGTGAGTGAGTGTTTGTCTTTTGGGGTTACAGGGTTTGACAAAAGATCATTTACAGTAAAGGGACATATCCAGTTTTGGAACAATGTTTATTTATCCCATTATGTCTTTTGACTTTTTCAAAATGATCTTCTTATTGCACCACAAGTGCAGTGTGTGTCAAGGAAAAATGCTGTGCATTTAATAAGCTATATTCTATTGCTGGTTTGTTTTGTCTCATTAAATTTTAATGCACAAACCTTCATGAAGAAAAGTTAAATTTCCATCTGTTTATATTTTAATTATTTTACAAAATTAAATTGTCGATCTATCATTTCAGAAGATATGTGATCAATGTCTGTACATATTTCAAAAGAAAGGGATGTATATGTGAATCTAAAATGAACGTTCTCTTTTTGCCTCCCCTTGTTTGATGTGAGGTGCGGATGCTTTTATAGACGCCATCAACAGCAGGCAGAACTGTTCAGTACAACCTCGCCATATGCTAGTAGCCATTATGTACATATCAATCGAAATCTTTCCAATCAGAGACTGAAAGAATTTTGTGATTGAAATTAAACACCTTTTGCATCTAATACTCTTTATACGTTGCCTGCTTTTTACCTCTGTCGACTTTCCCATTCTGGTTTTGCTAAACCACAATGAACGTGTCCTTTCTCCCCTAAATATGGTCCTCAATCTACGCGAGCAGTGCTAATTACAAATGTGGCCAGTCCCCTGTGTCTTTGCCCCCGCGTTGACGGGCAGACAGACAGGCGGCCTTTCATCGGGCCTGCGGACGGCGAGCAGCTGTGAGGGGAAACCAGTCAGACCGGCCAGCGTCACAGAGACCACATGAGAGAAGCTGGCAGCGCTCATTTGGGCCTGGTTTGGGTCAGCAGGAGTGTGTTTACGCGTGTGTGTGTGTGTGTGTGTGTGTGTGTGTGTGTGTGTGTGTGTGTCTGTGTGCACCTCGTTTCAGCTCACTTTATGGTTGTTTGTGAAAACAGGAAGTTATGACTAGCCTTCACATGGTTTGCATGAGAGCTGAGCCGAGCCAGAACCTAACTGTGGATTCAAATGATTTCAGTCCTGTCTCCAGCTTTCCACGTAGGAGCAAACAGGCCCTCTGCTGCTGGAGACGTGTAGCAAGTCTGCCCCCTAGTGGTTACTGTAAAAAAGGACAAGAAATCACATATGGAAATTTTGACTTTGAATAAGCAATTTGTATTAAAATTTTTAAAAGCCCGTGCTAGTCTTTGGTCTCATTAATGCATACCAATGCAAACATGTCACCCGTTTACCTCCATCACACAATTTTTAGAGGGGAGGGCAGTTTAAACACACTGTCACGTTTGCCACAATCCCCAATTAAGATAACAGGCTCAAATTCAGGTGATAATTTAGACCTTCCTGTGGAAAGCACCAGAAAATCCACAATGGTCGAATGCTGGCAGGATCACGTTTGTTTCCGGGTTTTTAATTTCACCTGATTTACTTAAGATTCATTTCCCCAAAGATCATTTTTCTTCCAGTGGATAAGGTTTCTGGTTTCCTCTCAGGTACGGATTCGCATGCAGGACGTTTGAAGAGATTAAAAGAGTTCAGATCAAACCGCCAGAAAGAAAATAAAGTAGCTTCACTTGGACCATCAGATACAACCTCTCATACTGCTTCCATGTTAGTGTACAAATATCGATTATTATTTCACTCTGTTTTATGTTTAATGATAAACTTTTGGAGTGAGCGAGATTCATGACATCCCAACAATCTGCTCATTTGAAGGCTGAAGTTCACTTTAGAAACACTGCAACTAAATACACAGTAGTTCTCTGTTACTCAGACTTCTGGAACGATAGCACCGCATGCCATGTGACTGCTCGCCGGAAAACCTGTTAAAAATTTGGTCAGATTAATTTGTCACCCTAACAGACTTTTAAATCACAAGACTTGCATGTACTTATGACTGACCGATGCACACGTAATTATGTGAAGGGGGTATAAAGGGCGTACATATTTTTCTCCATCTCCTTTCCCTGTCGTCCTATCATTCTCCCCTCGGCAGTCTTGGGAAGGAGAAATTTCCATTTAAGGAAGGAAACGACAATTTTGTGTCGCCGTCTACAGATATGCAAGCAATCAGGTAAGAAACTCCGATAGGAAGACATAAATAATTCAGAAAAATGATATATTTGCTAAATACATTGATTTCAGGGGAATAAGATGGGTGGAGACGTTGCTCAAGGTCTGTTCTGAAAGACACTGAAATGTCAGGTCAGCTTAAGCTTGTGACTTTTAACTTCATTTTGAACGATAATTATTGTTTAGCATTCACTTTTTGGACGGAGGTGGTAAACGTCACCCACCTTGTAATTTAGTCACTGCCAGTTTATACAAACATGGCACAAAAATGACTCTTGTCTCAGACTTAGAAGTTTTTTTGAATTATCTATCGTAAAAATGGGATTTATTCACAGTGTTTGGTGTTCAGATATTCCCCAACACCCCTTATGACTAACACCTTCATGCTCCACTCCGCAGGTCTCTAATCATCCCCAAGTGGTCCTCAGATGTGCAGCTGGAAGGGAAGACAGCCATAGTAACGGGGGCCAATGTGGGAATAGGCAAAGAGACAGCGAAAGACCTGGCAGGCAGAGGCAAGCAAGCAGAACCGCACATTTAAAGACAAATGAGCGCCATGATGACTTGCAGCCTCTTTGTGCAAATCTCTCTTGCTGTGTGACGGAGAGGAAATTGCGTGGAAATGGTTTGCGGTTTAACAAGCATGCAGGTGTGACAAATATAACAAAGTGGCTCAAACATTAAAGTGTCCAATTTGTTTAATAAATAATACCCACAAGCATGTGAAAAAACAGTGACTTTAATCAAATAAAGCTTAAAACATGTGAGACCAGAGCAAAAAAAATGGAATTACTAATAATTCATGCTGAGACAGAGATAAATGTTAGATAAATGAGTAAGCTCACTGTTTGGGGGCACTGTTCCTTTTCGACACGAACATACATGCAAGCACGCAGCCGTCATTAGGAGGTGTCTGTCTCCGTAGGTGCTCGGGTGATTTTGGCATGCAGAGACATGGCGAAAGGAGAGCAAGCCGCTCGGGACATCATGAGGGAGGTGAAGGGAGCCAAAGTAGTCGCCAGGCAACTGGATCTGGCTGACACCAAATCTATCTGCCAGTTTGCTGAGAATATCTACAGCAGTGGGTGGCACGCACAACGCAACGCAACGCAACACTGCAATACAGTTTGTCCACTCACAACCTGTGTGGTATATATTTTGTTTTCCAGACGAGAAGACTCTTCACTATCTGATCAACAATGCGGGTGTGGCTATGTGCCCTTACTCCACCACAGCGGACGGATATGAGATGCAGTTTGGAGTCAATCACTTGGGTAGGAGATCAAAAGTTTTTGGGACAATGGTCCCTGTTGGTTGGTTAAAAATAAAAGCAAATGATCAACCAGTGTGGCTCTGTTTCCATCACTCCGCAATCCCAAAAAATCCTTTGTTCGTTAGGATGTTTCTTGCCTCGCTTCATCCGTGAACTCATTTACCTCGATGGTTCCCTCTTCAGGTCATTTCTTCCTGACCTTTCTGTTATTGGATCTGCTGAAGCACTCGGCCCCATCCCGGGTCATCAACTTGTCCTCGTTAGCTCACACTATGGGAAAGATCCAGTTCGATGACCTGAGCAGCGAGAAAAGCTACCACCCGGTGAGGGCCTACGCCCAGAGCAAGCTGGCCAACGTCCTGTTTACCAGAGAGCTGGCCAAAAGGATTGAGGGTAAGGTGTGTGTGTGTGTGTGTGTGTGTGTCACAGAGAGGGGGACACATTATGCACCGTGTGTGTGCGTCTTCATGAGCCTTTTCTGTGGCTCTCTGTCTCGTTTTCTCTGCGTACCAAATGGAATTAGCTTCTCCAGCCGCTGTGAGAGTCTCATGCCTCGACCACAGTCGCTCTGGGCGAGGAACGCTTTTTAAGGAATGCACCGTGGCGGCGATTAAACATGTCACTCAGTATAATTAGGATTATGAGTGAGTGAAGGATAACTTGCATTCAAGATCAAGATTCTAACGGTTAAGGTTCTTTATTCGTGAAGATGAAAGTCTTTGCGCCGTGTCATTTTTTGATTTTAGAGCTATTTAGAGCAAAACCCCAGCGGTGGGACAGAAAAGCGTTTTGGAAAAGGGGCACTCACATAAACCCGTTTTAACTGCATCCCCTCGGTGACAGCTCTAGGTGTGACGGCTTACTCCGTGGACCCCGGCACAGTGGACACTGAAATCTCGAGGCACCTGGGGCGCCCTCTTGTGAGCATAACCAAGACGTTTGCCTTCCTGCTCAAGACCCCGGCAGAGGGAGCCTACACCACCATCTACTGCGTCGTCACTCCGGAGCCCCAGATGGTCACCGGAGGATATTACAAGTCAGTCCAACGTGCCGAGCTTCAATCCTCAATTCAAATCAGCCTGACCGGAGCCATTTATGAGGCCTCCCTGAAAGCAGACATCAGGCAACATGACAACACGTGTAAACAGCCTGAGGTCATTGTTTCCTTGATGGTGCATGATGTTGGACAATGCAGTTGCCGTCATCATATCTCATCACGACGTTAATCGTATTCACTGCCTGCTTAGAAACAACAGCAAGAACAGAACCTTTGCAGGACCACATACACCACCAAAAGTCTTATTATAGGACACGTGTCAATCAGCTACATGACAGCTATCCAACAGGTCATACACTGAATGTTTAGAATGAGCTTTTCTCATAGGATACCGCCCCATAAATCTGTAACAATTACATCGGGCCCTTTTGCAAGCTGCCATTCTGGATTTAATTCCGATGCAATTTGATAGGGCGTGTTGCAGCCCTCTCAGTGCTGCAGCACGCCCTATCGCCGTTAATAATGACACTAGTATTGCACATATAGAGGTCCTAACTGTCTTTCCCTGCCTTCCAGGGACTGTGCCAGTGCAATGACCGCAAGGGCAGGTCAGGATGATGGAACTGCCCTGAAGCTTTGGGCTGTGAGCTGCCAACTTCTAGGCATCCGCTGGAGATAAAACATCTAAATCTGCCACACCACATGCCATCAGGCGCTATGCATGGACACTGTTACACTGTTACAAAATATTATGCCTTGCTAGATTGAATAAAAACAGATGACTCCACGTGTTGTAATAGAGGTTTGGTAGTTTTGGAGGATTGGTAAAACTTGACAATGCTGAGGAAACAATGTTCATAGCTGTTGCTGATAAAATAAAAAAAAGCATGGTGGTATTCACAAGTTGTTCTTGTGCGTGTGCGTTTATCTGCATGCAGCAACCTCACTTCCTTTCCACGCGTTAAAATATTTAACCAAAATACACGTGGGTGTGTCGGGATGAAATCCTCAGGACCACCATTTCAGTTTGATATCGGGGGGGGGGCTCAAGCGGCAGGAAGAAAACTGTGACCACAATAACACCGTGATTACCGCATTATGCGCGTTACGCGCGGTGACTGCGCGGTTCGCCGTTTTTCTAGCAGCTCACTGGTGTCACGTACAGCAGATTGTGTGCGGGGGGCGTCATTGTTTTTATCGGAATCCGTTTTTCCTAGCAGTGTCCGGAGCCAGCTCGGTCTGTAACCCGAGTCCTCTCTCCGGCCCGCCGGTCCACCGTCTCCAACGTGCTAATCAATTACGCGTCCGCTCGCTCCTGATTGGCTGAGGCGCGTTATTGTCACCGAGGAGCGCGGCGGGGAGGGAGAGACAACACGATGGATCCGGGAGGTGAATTCATTCCGTGCTGAAGTGGCTCACTGATCCTGAGGTGGGGAATCTGTTGCAGAATGTACTGCAGGTAGGAGAAATGCAACAAAAAATGATTTGGGGAACGTTACATCACGGCAGCAGATTTGGATTTGATTTAACATAAATGTGTTATAGATGCGTCGATCCGGTGCGTGTTTCTTGGCTTGTAAGTGTTAGTATTCATTAGTCACTAGTTAATGAAAAACAGTTTAACAAACAAGTCTGAACGCTTCTCACTCCTGTCAAAATGTTAGTGACTTTGAACTGAATGTTTTTTTGTAATTGTTATAGTATCATCATAGTGTTTTCTTGTTGTAATCCTAATCTGTGGGCTGGAAATACAGATTACAATATATATATATGTGCTTAAATTAAACAAAAGTCAAGCACTGTAATTATCAAAGAGTGGATCATGTTTAGCATGATTCATTTCCCTCTTAACCAATTCACCCAATTCACTTTCCTTTACTTCACTTTCATGGAACATTCCACCAAGGATCAAGTTTCATAATGACAAAGCAGGTTCCTGACGGCAGTCGTACTCATTGTGAAGGTTTCTGTGATTGTTGTGTGTTGTTAAGGGGTGTGTGCTCGAACCGCTGGTCCTCTGAGGAGAGGTTAGATGGGAAAACAGTCATCATCACCGGAGCCAACACTGGTATTGGAAAAGAAACGGCCAGGGACCTGGCAAGAAGAGGTAGTCTCAGGCTTGTCCGTCTCCCCCACCCCCTTCTGTCTTAGTCTATTTCTGTTTTGCTCCCATTAATGTGTACCTGCTTCTCTAGCTTTCATCCTCCGAGCTCACTGACTACCAAACTGACTCACACATTCTACTCTTATTCCCCCGATTAAGTACCTTTAAGGCTTTCGGTTGTTTAAAGCCAAAAAACGTGATCTTCGGCAGCGGGCCCCCGTCCTTCGACCTCCAACATAGAATCCGGTTTTTAATCCCATTTGTGTGCTTATTCAGTGTGCTCATGCTGTTTTGTTGGGACTAATAAACTGTATCAAGGGGTTTTTGTGACTTCAGAATACCTTAACGTCTTGAATGCTCCAAGAAACCGACGTGAAGGGCAGATAGAAAAGAGAAATTCAAAGTGAACATTCCTCAAACCGTAGCTGTGATGGAAGACAGACGATGCATTCGGGGACAGAGGGAGCATTGTGAGGGTCTGCTCCCCTCCACAGCCAGACAGGAAACAAAGAGAGATTGGAGGGTGTGCCCCCCCCCCCCCCCCCCTCCACACCCCCAACTCGCAGACACAGAAACAGAATGAGTAATTAGAAAGTGTTGTTGTTGTTTTTTACATTTGTTGGAAGGCTCTGCGTGGCATCACACCCCCATCCCTCTTCTTTTTTGACGCTACCGCAGTGTATTTGTGGGAATTCATCTGAGGGCAACTGGGGATCATTTTTCTCACCTTATCACATTGCTAAAATATTCTTGAAATGAAATAAAATGAAGATAAACACAGAACGTGGTGAAAGCGATGGGAGGATTGGACAAAAAGAATCATCGTGGCCGGAGGAAAACAACGATAGCTTCTGGAGAATTCCCTGTCAAATTACTGGATCATTTTTCAGTGAATTGCATTACACAGCGGCATGGTGACAACATGATTACATTTGAAAGGATTCATAACACAAGGTGCTTCCTTGGGGTAAATTACCAGGACAACCACACCAAATCCCCACCTTTTTAATCATTTATTTATTACTCATTTGCCAATCTAATTATACAGAATTGGATCTGGTCGACTTTGCCTTTTGTCCTTGTTGCATATACTGACACCGACTGTGCCCCCAGTAACACTGTGCATCATCTGCTGGGTGATGCTCAACTTGATTCCTCATAAACTTCCCTTCTCCCATTTCTTTGCTACTGAATTACATTGAAAGAACTTGGCTACCAGGCAAATGAGGGTTTTTTAAACAATTGGGTTTTCCGACATGGGAACAGCAAGCGGGAACAAAGCCGCTGCTCCTGATTAATGAGCCTCCTCCTCCGTAATTGGTGGGTACAGCAGCTTTTTTGAGTGTCGGGGGAGTTTTCTTTCAATTTGTTACTTGTTGTGTCTGTTGTGGGCGACAGAGAAAGAGAGAGAGAGAGTGTGTGTGTGTGTGTGTGTGTCCTCCAAGCCCCTTTTCTCTGCTCATTAAGGAGAATGCATGTTCATTTGCGTCGGAGGCGAGGATGACACAGTTGAGAGGGTCTTGTGTTCATGTGAGTGAAGCACCTGGCTCAATGAGATGCTCAATGAGAGGTTACAGGATTTAATTGGTTTCTTTTGTCAAAGCGGATGATTTCAGAAAGTACAGACTCACATACTTCCCCCCCTTGATTGGCGTAGTTCGCTCTGTGTGCGTGCAAATGGGCAGTGCTTTTGTAGTTTGTAGTTGGAAACTTTCAAACATTCAAGCGAGCCGCTGTAGAATCTGCCTTTATACTTAGATGTCAAGGTTATATTCAGACATTGGAATTTCTTGTGTAGTGTAAATGATCCACTTGCAGCACAAAGATGAATGGGGACGTGATAATCAGCACGCTTAAACAGACTTGTAACCACTCAAAGGTCATGTGATGTGTGTTTTTTCAGACAGTGGTGTGGAACGGAGCATCAGTCGTGTGAACTTTGGCCCCTGTTTTTCAGGCGCACGCATCGTCATGGCTTGCAGAGACCTGGAGAGGGCCGAGGAAGCCCGAACGGACATTTTGGAAGACACAGGAAATGAGAACCTGGTCATCAGGAAACTGGATCTCTCGGACACCAAATCCATCAGAGTGTTTGCTGAGCTCATCAACAAAGGTAGGAAACGGGAGGCCACTGAAATCTTTACATTTAGCCCAGTTTGTCTACCGGCTCCTTAACCCACTGGTGCGTTTTGCGCGGGGGTTGCACGAGGCTTAATGAGAGGCAAACTGTGAAGGTGCTAAACGCAGTCCACTTACCGTCCCGAGCATCATGCCACTCATTTAACATTTGTGACTCATGGGAAATCATTACTAATTCTCCCTTTTCCTTTTGTCTTTTCAGAGGAGAAACAAGTGAATATCCTGGTAAACAACGCGGGCGTCATGATGTGTCCCTACTCCAAGACCGTTGACGGGTTCGAAATGCAGTTAGGCGTCAATCACTTGGGTAAGTCCTACTGGAAGGCGTAACATTCCGGCAAGTGACGGCTCAGTCGTGCTAATCGACGCAACATTCACAGTCGGGAGTGAAGTTTGTGAATTGTTTATTAACATGAATACGCAGTGATAGGAGGCTAAAGAAGGATATTTCAGCCCATATTACGTTGTGTTAACAAAGCCACTGAACACATGTACAACCAAGCTGGCCGACATGTCAGCCAGGAAAATGAACCAGTGTCTGTTTGGGTCAAGCTGTCCGTGTTTTGCCCAGCATTGAATCGTGGCTTCCTTCCAAATGATCTTCTCCTCAGTGATATTTTTGTCGCAGGCTGAGAAGAACAGTCTGTGTCAGAACATGCTCTCACCCACACACACACACACACACACACACACACACACACACACACACACACACACACACACACACACACACACACACACGCAATGTCACACATTGCACGCGCACATATAAACCTGTGCATCCACGAACATCCTTTACGTGTGCACACATACTTTGGATAATAATAAACACTGGTCAGGTCAACAGGAAGAAGAGAAGAATAGTTTTTAGGGCAGTGGCATTGTGTAGGTGGGCTCTGTACGGAAATCTGATTTTTCATGCACCACTTTATGCTGGAAATGTCCTTATTTCTGTAAAGGAAAACAAAAGCCAGGCGCTTTGAGCAGTAAATACCTATATAGCATCAATCCAACATGTGGTTTACCTCCGGGTATCTAAGGAGCTCATTATCATGGGAAGAGTCACTGTATGTTGACTCTAAAAAAACAGCCTCATGTGACACCGGCATCACATGGAATCACAAGCACATCACATAGTGAAGCTGCAGCAATAAAACCGATACAAGTACAACTTGAACAGAGAGTAAGTAAGCTCTTGACAAGTATGACTTTCACAAATGAGCGACAAAGACCAACCTAGTGGAATAAATGGAAGGGAAAAAGACACACACAGGGTCTTTATGTCATGTTTCCCGCAGGGCATCTCCTATTGACTTACCTGCTGCTGGACCTCATCAAGCGCTCTGCTCCTGCCCGTATTGTCGTCGTGGCATCGGTGGCTCACACTTGGACTGGAATTCGACTGGATGACATCAACAGTGAGAGGAGTTACGACACCATGAAGGCCTATGGGCAGAGCAAACTGGCCAACGTCCTCTTTGCACGCTCACTTGCCAAACTATTGCAAGGTGAGGTGGTGCATGCGTAGGCACACGTCACAAGGGATGGAGGCAAGAAAGAATAAGAAAGCTTTGGTTTTAAATTCGATGGACACATCTCTGTTGTAGCCATGATGAATTCATACCCCCAATTGTTATGATAACACATGGACATGTGCACGTGTTTGGTCAGGCTGAGACACTGGGGATGTTTTGGTTTGGAAGCTTGATGGATCATTTTCTACGGTTTGGGAGCAAACTAGCCTTCACAGTTGTTGCTGAGAACGATGACTCAGAAAGTAGCATTTTATTTAATTTTGCATACAAACACTGACGTGACAAAGTCAAAATGTTCCATTACTTGCACATTCGTTTTCCTTTTCCTTAATGGCAGTGGACTGAAACAAATAACATTCATACAACAACCCCACAGTCTAATAGTAGATTACCAAGGTCTGGAGTCTATCATGTGTAAGCATGGCTTTATGTGTGTAGGTTACTGTGCAGGGGCCTTTTATTCGTGTTGCAGGTACGGGGGTGAGTGTGTTCTCTCTGCACCCGGGGGTGGTGCAATCTGACCTGTGGAGACATCAGCACCAATGCATCCAGGTGGCAGTGAAGATCTTCAGGGTTTTTACCAAGACAACACTGGAGGGAGCACAGACCACCATCTACTGCGCTGTGGAGCCAGGCCTGGACAGCCAGAGCGGGGGGTACTTCAGGTACACACAGTACTAACAAACCAAAAATTGGCCACACAAAAGCTTTAATGTTGTATGATAAACGAACACGGCACAGTGTGTAATGGCCGTTTTTCTATGCCGGGCAGTGACTGCGCTCCTGCTAGGTGCTCAAGGGCGGCTTCGGATGAAGATTTGGCCCAAAAGCTGTGGGAGATCAGCTGCAACATGCTTGGCATCACCTGGCAGTGAACAGTGTTGAATGAGCTGTGCAGTGAAATAACATTGTATGATGTGTTAGAGAGCACTTTCACACACTTGTACATAGGCATTCATGTTACTGTTACTGATGTGCTCTTTATAAATCAAAGTACCGACATGTCAAAACGTTTAGGCTCTTTTATTTTGTATAAATATCAAAATTACATTTTTTGTCAAATTGTGTTTTTCAAGCAAGGTTGCATGACAAAACTGTCTATCTACTATACTTTACTGACCCAAGTGGGCATTCTTTATTGAGACCGTTTTCTAATCTTGAGTGCAGTTGCGCTTCTGTCTTGTTGTTGTAAATGTTAAAAGCGATCCGCCAGCATGGTCTAAACGTGTTTTCATTGGACAGCCCTCTATCACCTGCAACTTCAAATGCAAGCTGAAGAATGGAAAAAAAATTGTCAAGAAACGGCCTGTATGTAAAAATTAAACTAGACCGGTGGACATATTGCAAAGTTCTGCTTGTTTGTGACTTTTACGTAAACCTGACTTCTGTTTAGCAGTTTGGTTGACCGTTTCAGTGTGACACTGGGATAAATGTAACCATTGGGAGTCAACACAGTTTAAGGAAGTTTAGTGTGGAAGCAACGAAAGACTTAAAGTCTTAAAGGCTCAGCCGTGCCACCCATACCGATGAATGAATTTCAACGTGACTCACTCCATGGTCAATTCTTTAAAATCCCAATTGTAATAAATAAATGTTAAAATCCTATCCATTGAACGAGGCCCCAATAATGGATATATAACATAGGACATAGAATGCCTTGGACTGCGCAGCACAACTACTGGGAGCGAGGTACTTGATACAGTCTAGAACTATTAGCTTAAGAAACAAGGATCAAAAGAAAACACCAGAATTCTATTTAGTTTTTTAATCCCAATCACATGTTGGAGTATTTAGAAACAAAAGGAATGTGGCATGAGCAAAATGAGTGGCAACAAAGATTCAATGCTCCCTCAAAGCAATATGTGTGTAGCCAGTGGTAGTTTAGAAAAGTAATGCACTAACCAAACAACAAATACAGGGACTGTGAAAAAACTATTTTTGCTTGTAAACTGACAGCGTTCAATACAAATATTCCTACTGAATTACAGTCCATAGTTTGTTAGTAACGCATATCCCATAGCGGCCCATGCTATTAGACACACATAGTGTGAGGTTTGTGATATTTGAATTATCACAATTATTGAATTATAAAGTTGACAGAGAGAGAAAAGTGTAGCAAAAAAAGGTTTATCGCTCTGAACTTGTAAGTCTTAATATTTTAAGACTCAACAGATCAGTGAGAGAAAGATACTTTTTATAACTCAGGTCTCATAAGTGCCTACATCTAGATATAATGAACGCAGTCTGCGCTAAAGCCTCCTGACCTGCAGGCGGCAGTGTCGGAAATACCTCCACTTAGTTGACAGGGAGAATGAAGACGATGCGCATGCGCGCGGGAAGGATACGTCACCTCTTCTTCAACGAGCAGCCCGAAAGCGACGTGGCCCTCATTCCTCCGACTGTCTATCTGTCCTACCCGACCTCAGAAACAGGCAAGATAAAATCTTTTCTATTTACTGTTATTGTGTCCCACACGAAGACGACACGCTCACTGTTGTGCTGGTGTTTAACTACGATTCGGTTTTATTGATTTATTTCATCGCGAAACGACGGGATTCAGCCTCGCGTCGCCTTCGACGTCAGCAGCCCGGCCACCCGAAGCTCTGACGCGGATGTTGTGTCTCACTTTGTCCCGCAGCTCGAGCGCCATGGATCAGGTGATGCAGTTCGTGGAGCCCAGCCGGCAGTTCGTCAAAGACTCCATAAGGCTCGTCAAGAGATGCACGAAACCCGACAGGAAAGGTAGGTTTCGTACCGCTGTCTCCTCCGGGTCCCTCCGGTTCCTCCGGTTCCGCTTCCCTCAGCGGCGACTAGTGAAACATTTATACGAGTCAAGACGCGGCACAAGTTTTATGTTTTTTCGTAATTGGCTTTATTTGATTTGTGGTGGATTTCAACATCGATGATCGCTCGCGGTTCTTTCAGAATTCCAGAAAATCGCCATGGCCACGGCGATCGGGTTCGCCATCATGGGTTTCATCGGTTTCTTCGTCAAACTGATTCACATCCCCATCAACAACATCATTGTGTGAGTATAGGGGTGAGGGGTGAGATCGGGGGTGAGGGGTTCAGTCGGTAGAGGTAGTGGACGTCCCGGCTCAGTCCAGGGACGCGACGTCAAACATTTGATCCCATTGCAGTCAGTCATCTGTCCTGAGTGCTTCATTGTCTCCATCTACTCACTACAAACATGTTTAATGAGATCCAATGCTGCAGAAATACACTGAAACATTATTATTCTGTATCTCAAATACAAATACATTTGTGTTCTAAGGTATTAGTACATTCCTATCCTGAAAATGTCACTATATATGTATAATATTTATAAGCTGGAACATCATATCATTGTGATCCCCGTTTGAATACCGTGTACTCTTTTTGCATAATTAATACGTGATGTCAAACCTTTTTTTGTATTGTTACACAACTATCATGGATACTTTACAGCCTAAACATCAGCAGTCAACCAGTCGTGATTGTATTTTTTGGTACATTCATTCATTATTCATTTAGGCCATGATAATAATCTTAATGTTGGCCTGTTTTGTGGAGAAAGTTGTGGCACAAAGATAAATCTTAGCGGTGACGGACACGTTATACTTGTTTTGGGGACTACTTTTGTACAGCAGTGATTCATTGCTTTGCTCAGTCATTCAAACTATTACAGTAATGTTCATGTCCTATTTGGCTTTCACCGATAATTAACAGTGCTTATCTTTTCTTTTTTCCATCTAGTGGTGGTTGAGTCCTGGTGAGGAAGGAAACAAACCTCAATACCCGGGGACAGGAGACAGTGGTGTAAAGTGTGATAGGGGACTGAAGGGATGGCATTTTTACATTCTGTGCACAACATTTATATTTCAATGTGTAAATAAAACAAATGGGAAATTCACAGATTTGTCCCCTATTTGCTTTTCAATCACTGCATTTATAAAAGGAAAAACCGTTTCAACTGTCATCAGGCACAATTATGTTGTTCTAGTTCTTAGCAGAAGCCTTGACGTTAAAGGCACACGGTGCAGGCTGTGATTCCTCAGAGGTATAGCAGAGTCTCGGTCAGGCTTAGATTTATCTTCCTTCATACGGTTAATTTAAAATTTCACCCCGCACGGTGAGGAAGCACATCCAAATACATTAGTCAACAATGATCACTAATGATGTTACGGTCTTTCGGTCAGTTAGTCATTTCCACGCTCTCCAAAAAACTCTCAAACGTATGAGTTGTCCATAGCACGTTCTTCGTAGTCAAATGTGGCCCGAGAAGGAAGTGGGGCTTCCGCTGCGTCATTGCCCATCCTCACAGATGCCCATGCTCCAGATCAAGGGCTGGTCTGTTGTCACGGTTACGGGCTTTCTGGGGTGTCCGGGTCCAACGGGTTCATAGGTGTTCGAGGTGCTCACCAGCTTCCCAAACTGCAGGACCTGGTTACCTGGACAGACGAGACAGACGAGTGATTAAAGTCAGCAGTAATGAGGTTCTACTGAGCCATGCGGCACTTTAAATCGCATGGTTACATCATTCAAACTGTGAGTTTTATAATCTACGCCCATCTGTATCTTTGACTGTCAATAATTCAGCAATATGCCACGGCCTTGTTTGGGAGGATGTGGTCTGCAGCAATTGGTGTCCCCCCCCCCCTGAATAACAGGCAGGGTGGTACTGCATGACTTTGCAGTATGTTACTCTAAGGCCACAGAGCGTACTCCCACTCCACGGTTACTCAAGTGCCAACGAATCCCTCAACTTCCTCCAGCGGGAACGGTGACCACCGAGTCAAATCAGGCCTTTTGTTTGGTCGGATTGCGCCCGCTCAGAGTAAACTCAACTTTTGTGGAGTGGAGCATTTTAAATGAAAAAAGATACAATATTTTTATACATTTTTCAACCAAATGATGAGCTGAGATAAGTCATATCTACCTCCCGATAATCTCACTATTAAGGCCCAATGCTTCAAAAGGTAAACCATATAAGTTGAGAAATGTGGTTGTCTTTGTGCTCCATTGGTGCTGTCTCACTACGGGACATCAATTTGTTCACTCTTGGTTTAAAAAAATAAATATAAAACCAAATTGTAGCACTTTAATCACACTTATCTAGAGCAAGTTGCAAATCGGCTTATTCGATGAAATTGCACTTTCTTGTTTCTTGTTCTTCTGGGTTTGTGTGCTTATGGTTTAAAATGCACTTATTGTAAGTCACTTTGGATAAAATGAAAATGACATGTAATGTAGAAGAAGTGGTGGTTTACTTTATATAAAGCAGGATGAAGGTAAACCTGGCCAACACTGACATCTAGTGGTCCAGGCAGGAAGCTCGGTAGTATGTGTGGTGAGGGGGCGAGACACCAGTAATCCCTCAACAGTTACTCCCAATAAATAAGGCATTATCTTTTTCATCCTGACCGTGCTTTGTATCTTTTAAACTGGCAAAGAGAACCATCTTAATAATGTAAAACACGACAGTTTTCTCTTGTGAGGAATGAATTTATGCAAAATGATGAATCCTTAAGGACAGTTACGGAACCATTAAGCCGCGCTGCAAAAAGGCCCAAGTGGCAGGAGGAGAAATTTGCGTGTCACTTCAGACCTTTAACATTTACATTTATTCACGCACCATTTGCTCTGAAGGAGCCCAGGTGACAAACACGGTGAGAGTGGAGCTGTTGGATCGTGGCTAATGTGAAAAGGGCAAACCTCTACCTCGGGAGATTCCTACCAGGGGCACTTTATTATTCATTCACCGTAGGTTCTAACAATCTGGAGCAAATTGAACAGTGAAATAGGTAAAATAAAAAAGAAATCTGCTTTAATTGGGTTTGCATTTTGTTTGTAATACTTCCCAGAAAAATAAAAAAAAGACCTTCTGCTGCGGCTTTTATCTTCAAGTTGAACAGATCTATTTCTTAAAATCACCCGTCCCAGCACGGCCTTAAACCATGATACACTGTTTTTTAATGATCCCTTAAGCACATCTATTCATCGATCAGCTCTAAAAGCATTGACCTTACTTTTTAAAGCTATTTGATCTAATTAACAGGTATTGCCCGCTTAGTGTGTGAGCAGACCGAGTAGCACAAACAGCAGCTCAAACTAGGGTGGGTGCGTCTGTTTCTACCTGTCAATCATCTCCGCCCCATTAACAACTGTTCTATTTTCATTTCAGGGGATAGAGTTGCCATCTGCTCTTATGAATAATTTGAGCTTTTACAAATTACCTTAAAAAGGCACCAATTTGTCACTCTTCATACACATTCAAATAATATTGAAGGTATGTATTTATTGTCAGTAACAACTGTTATTGTTATATGAACAGGCTGATGGACAGAATAACTGCAATTATAACCCCAAAAGGCGTTGCTTTACTCAGCTTTACTTTGCTTTACTCAGGTGAATAGCAAAAGTGTATTTATTTATTTAGTATTTAAAATACTTCCAGTAGCTATAATACGAGTATGTTGTTTCCAGTTAAACTTTAGTTTCATAAACTTTGACTCAAATCTCAAAGCTATTACTGTAATAAATTGTAAATCACTAAACTCTAACGGTTGTTGTGAGCAACTCAATCCTGGGTCTTAGAATAAAGCTTTTGTGATTATTTATATATATAATTCAAACCGCAATAACAAAACCAATTAATCATAGAACCTTTTTTGGCGAACGTTACGCTTCACACATCACACTACACACTATTAACCCAAACCAACACCTTATGATTGCATTGTTTCAACATCTTTCACACAAAATAATGAAAAATAAAGAATTTCATGAATATGCAAAAATAGTTTTGGCGCAATCACTTCATGCCAAGGCAAAAAATGAACACAAAGGAACAAAGGCTGAGGAGAATGAAGCGAATCATTTGTCCACAGGCGCCTGCACGCACATCAAACGAAAAAAAGCTACTGTGCTTCAAAGACTGCCACACGAGCACGGCGTCGGACCAGCTCGGCTGAGAGGAGTAAAACAAGCTGCATGTGAAGTTTGGCTGCTTAATAATTGAGTGAACAGAGCCGCGGCGTGTAAGAGAATCGTTTTGGACTGTTGTTTGAGTCTCACTCTGGAGTTTTCACTCAGGGGGATGCGTCTTTCTCTCACCAGCTTAGAGCAACAAAGCTTTTCCAAACAGCCGGGACAAATAAAGGAGTCCAGGCAGATATCGCAGTGTTCTTTGTCGTGTGCGTATTTTACCTTCACTGCTCTCTTCGGGGAAAAAACCCACAAGGCCACATGTAAAGATTAACAGGGATCTCATTATGAGCATCATATTCCTTTCCGTTTGAACAGGTTTTAGATATTCTCCTCAACAAGTTTCTTCTTCAATACTTACTCAATAACTAAATAATAATTGACATTAATGTTAACTAGCATCAGTGTGGCAATAATGGATCTCAAATTAGGTTCCTCAGCAGGCTGCCAAGACTCAACAGCTTTACATTTGTCCAAAGATCTTCACCACAGCCCAGTTGGATCGTATCACAGCGAGGAAGGAGGCTTCCAGGTGTAAACGGTGACGTCTGGTGCAAGCAGCCGGACTCCCACCAGAGGCAGCAGAGCACTGCAGACAACCACAGGACGGCCCCGTGGCTCCTACAGCTACAAACACACATTGTCCCCCTCCAGCTGTCCTTCACGCACATCTTCTCTTAGAAGCACGCACACACAGACGGGACACCCCCCCCCGCGCGAAAACTCTTTACCGCCCAAAAAGCTTTCAGATGGCTTCATTAGTAATCCCCTCCTCAAAGCTGATAGCGATCGATGGCCACCCCCCCCCCTCCACTCCTCCTCCTCCTCGCAAAGGGGACCAAAATGAGCGTCGCACCCTCCAGTGATAACAATGGAGATGTTTGCTGCCTGTAATTGCATTTCCAGCGCCACAGCCGAAAGGGCCCGTCAGCTGTAAGTAGACCGTATTTACACAACAAATTACCCAGGAGAGGGGGTGGGAGGGGGTGGGAGGGGAGACGCGCAGACACTCAGGCTGCAGTCGGACAGGTAGAGAGGGGAATTATGGGTATTATGGGGGGGGGGGGCGTTTTGGCACAAGGAGAGAAGACTGTGCTCCATTTCGCCTCTCCACATGGCAGACAGGTTCTCAAAAGGACATGTTGGAAAAGCTTTTCTAAACAGCAATAGATTAGCCACATTATGTGGAGGTCAGCGTGCACGCGAGTCCACAGTCTGCGGGAAGCCGTTTGTGTCCCAGGTGTCTGTTTGAGTTAATGTCCTCAAAAACGATGGCCATATGTTCCATTAAACGCAGTTTGTTTGGCAAAGATAACGCTGATCTCTTCACTTTGCTCAACGCGCAGGTCGCAGCTGTTAGAAATCATTTTGGTCTTCCCACTCGTCCGTCCCGCCGCCGTCACTCAAAGAGCTGGAAGGCGATCGCTGTCTCAACCAAGACGCAGATCGATACGGAGGCGAGCAAAAGCGGGCCCTTATTTTCCAGAGCTGACTTTTGCTAATCACCCGTAATGGGGGGGGAGGAAATTGTTTGTGGAAAGGAAAAGCGTTGCGTGAGTCAGCGTGGTCCGAGAGGCACATGAACTTACACCGAGAAGACCATTTTATCCCCTCCAATAATTCTGAACGCGCGAATCCCCCTGTTAACGCGGCTCGTCGTCGAGGGGCAAATTGAGCTCATTCAGTCTGATCCTCCACTGTGCTATCAAACTTCATCACGCGTCACAGTTTGAGAGAGAAAATCATTTTCTATAAATCATGTTTGTTCAATGCCGAGCTGTCCAATTACTAAGATGAGGTGAATATGTGACTGTGTTTCTTTATACTCAAACCCTGCCCAATGCCCCCTTTGGAAAAGACAGCGTACGTCTTGCAATCCATGGACTGTACGGTATCTGTACTTTTGCAAGGTACAACAAGAGAGTAATAAGGTGAAAAGAATACACATTTAATGGTTTGAATTTAAGGCCTGTTTCACCTCCACAGAAGCGAATGGTTGTTAGTTTGTAGATGGATGAGGAAAACACTTGTGTTAGTGTACAATACTGTGCCAAGCGTTATCTAACGTTATCTAAGATTTGTACCGGGTTTACTGGTTAAGCCATTCAGATGCTAATGCCTGAGTTTTATTTGTATAGCTGATTACACTCCTTTAAAGTTTAAACAATGATCACACGGCATGAAAATGGAACTAAAAAAAATCCAACTTTCACATTATTTTAGTATTATAATACAATTTTAATAACATGTACAAATCGAATTTTTGAATCACCGTGAAGCTTGTGGTTATTCAAGCCCCGAACTGTGCATATGGCACCAGCCTGCAATCTGAATAAGGTGTCCTTCCTTTTCTCCACCTGACAGTCTGCTCATATTCAAGGCTATTTATTGGCCATGACATGAGCCAAGGCTTGCACTAGCATTGTTAGCACCATCTGCTGTGCAATGATAGCCACTTCCATTAAATGTTTATGACGGGTTTGACTGAGAGAGAGAGAGTGCGTGTGTGCGTGTGTGTGGGAGGGCGAACGCTGCCTCTGCTTAAGTTGACCTTCAGATAAGAAAACCCGTCCCTGCTGAATTCTGAATGCGGTATCAATCAGCAGGAGAGGCAGGAGTGCAAAAAGCATGTTGTTAGCAGGGGCTGATTGTTATGTTATTGTGTTTTCGCCTCAGTGCGGGGGGCGGGGGGGGTTTGGGGGGGTTAGTTGGTGTGTTTGTGCGAATGAATATCCTGCCATGCATACTTGTGTCTACTGTCTTTGCAGCAGGCCAGAGCTTGTTGGCCTAACGTTAGTGAACGTGTGCACTCTTCCTCGGCATCCCCGGCTTGTCTGCAGCTCCACAGGGGGTACTACTCTCAGCTTCATCACCCCCTCCTCCTCCTCCTCCTCCTCCTCCCCGTGTGTGATGTGCACAGCGCCAGAATTCTACAGATCCGTAAATAAAACCACAAAACAGCAGTTTCCCTTCCCGCTGCCACACAGTGCGCGTACACGTTTCCTTTCCCCTCGCTCGGACCTCGGTGAGTGGGAGCGAAGGAGGCGGCGAGGAGCCGGGGAGAGGGCGGGCAAAAGGGCAGAGAGGCCCGTCGTCATTATGCAGCGGAGGAAAGAGAGCGGAAGTGAATATGGGGAATGAAAGAAGGAGCAGGTGAGATGAAAAGGGAGAACCGGTTCTTAACTTTAGTCTGGATCCCAGAAAAAAATAGAAACGTGGTGAGAATGCAGACAGAAAAACACGGTCAGGGACAGAGGAGAGATAAGAGATGTGAAAAAGGATAAGGGAAGGTCGGCTTCTCAGGAAACAGAAGGAAAAGGAGAGATCTTACAGTACAGATGTGCGCCTCTGGCAGGGACACTGAGTAAGAACTAATATTATCCGTTTGACCACGAGATAAAGGGCATTGCTTTAACTTTGAAAACAATCCTTTCCCGATATCCTGAACGCCCCCCCCTGAGTGCTGACATCTCGAGCCAACATAGTCTTACGTTTCTAAATCAAAATATTGAACCACAAAGTGGGATTTAGTATAATTGTATAATTGCACTTGACCCAAATCTGTAGGAACAAAGAATGAGCTACTCGCCCCCCGGGAGACTTCCTGTTAAGGGTTCAATGGAAAAAAATGGAGCATGCAGTGAAGTCCTTATTAAAAATCTATCTCATTTGCAAGCCAATGTGTTTGTGAAGGCGTACGTTTCATAAACAGCATGTTCTCCTCACCAGCGAGGACAGGCTTTCTAATCTTGCCCAAAGTTTACTTTTAATTACGATTTTTCAATTGCTTTGGCTCCGTAAGAGACCCTGCTGCTGAAATCCATCTGTGTTCACATGTTTGTGTTTTATCAAACTCTGCACCTGTTTGTATTAAATCTGTGTGTGTGTGTGTGTGAGATGTTGGACTAGTTTGTCTGTGTGTGTGTGTGTGTGTGTGTGTGTCGGCGCCGGTGCAAATCTCCCGGGGGAATGAGTTGAGAAAGCTCACCTGTGGGGGGTCATTTGAAGGTCTTTGCCCGTCCTGATGACATTTTCAAGCACCTTGTTTGGAGCAGCGTGTGGGTGAGGGCGGCTTTATCAGTGTAGCATTTGGAGACGGTGCGAGCGAGAAGGACAGCTGGATGCATGAATGTGTGCAGGGAAAGGAGCGCGCGTCTTTGTCCGAGACTCCGAGAACACACGTGCAACGTTTGTGCATGCGTGTGTCAGACTGTGGCATTGTATTAGGAGAGATAACGGCTTCATAGAGTATGCCATTTTAGATCATTGTATAGTATGTTGTTACTCTTAAAAATATTACAGACAAGCTCAAATGTTGTAGCTTGAAAGAATATTAAAGAACTTTGATCTCAACCTCCAAGCCAACATGGATGAGGTATCGCTAAAGCCCCCACGGTAAAAATAAGAATAGTTTGTCTACTATTCTATGAACTGAACGAGCTCCATTTGCTGACTCACATCATGCAATATGGCCAGGAGCTCAAGAACAGCTACTTAATGGACCAAGGCAACTAAATATTTCATAATTAAAAGGTGATGACAAAGGAAGTGGATCCACTGTTCATTTTACTGGACAAGAACATTTTCCAGCAGGAGCCCTTCAGAGTATCTTCATCAGTCAGGGCCTCTCGATACACTGTGGTGGATATGTATGTATCTCTCTATTTATATATACACTCTATTTTCCTCTTTTTTTTTTTACATGTGTTCCCACAGTAATTATGTCCTGGGCTCTGAGTGCTGCTAGGACCTACAGTCAGTGCTGTACCTGAACGCATCCCGTATGGAAACAAAAGGTGGAGTACGGCTGCTGCTGCTGCTGCTGCTGCGTCACAGCACAGTCTGCCAAGACACCGTCTAATTCAGAAGTCAACATTTAATCACGAGTTACCGTATTACCATCTCCAACATTGTCTTTAGTATTAACAACCACATGAAGGGATGAATCCTCTCAGCCTATAAATAGAAATACACACTTGATCTTCAGTAGCATTCCTCCTGATTTGCATTTCCTTGAGCGAGGCCATATTTCCCCAGTAGGTGCGTTAGCGCCCCCCCCCCCCCAGGTATTTAATAGACATATCAAATCAATCTGGACTAAAGTTATGAGTAAAAACCTGGAAAAAAATGTGACATTTCTCAAGATTTAGGAATACATATCTTAATACTGAAATAACAAGATCACAAACTGTCACAATATTAATATTATACTGATTTATTGCCCAACTCCAATGTCTGTGTGTTAAGTGTCTGCTGGTTGGAGCGTGGATGTATGAGCCGGTACTGAAGTTATGAGGAACTGCTTATTTGCATAATTTAAACTGGATGTAAACCGAAGAATGAAACGCCTCATCAGCCTCACTGTCATCAGTGTGCTGACAGCCATTGTTCATGCTCCACAAACGTTTATCTTGCCGTTTGTCACTTTGGTAACACACACACACACACACCGAAGGAAACCAACAAGCAATGAAATCAATACAAGTGCACACACACGCCGCTTATACAGAACACAAGCATATGAAATAAAAGATACAATCACACCGACCCGCTCAGTCGATCACACACACACACACACACACACACACACACACACACACACACACACACACACACACACACACACACACACACACACACACACACACACACACACTATATGCAGAGCTGGTCTGTGCATGACAGCCATATCAATTTGTTGGTCATTATGATCCACGCTAAGCTGAAAAACATCATGACGAAGCAGGTTCTAACGCGCACAATCAACAAACGCCACAGGCAATAACTCTGTGTTGCTGCAGCACGAAGGCGTTTTTTAATATTAAGCCCTCGGTCGAGTGGCCGAGTCATAGAAATGACTACGGTAGTTTACCGCACGCCACACACACCTACACACACACACAAGGTGGTGGTTCTGTCAGTCACAGACGGAGCCCTGTGGTCTCACTGACCTGCATAACCCTAATCATCCATGGCTTTTTCCTTGGCGGAATATAGATTTATGTTGATTTAAGAGTCCTCCAAAAGCACCGTTGGAGAAATTTCATCTGCAGAGAATAGTTCTTGACCGGTATTTCTTTCTCAAGGAACATAGCAGATGGCCACAAATAACACGCATAATGGGGAATAAGTGTTTTAACCCTTGTACGTTTGGATCAGTGGGACGCGTTTTTCTGTTTATTAGATAAAAAATAATACGATTCATTATTTTTTTTTCCAACTCCATTTTAACCGCCCCCCCACTACACATTTACATTGCACACATGGTGTTCGGGTCCACTGGACCCGGGGCAAATAATAAGTGTGGAAATTGTAAGTCCTGTGTACCTTCAGTCTCAAGTGTCCACTGGGATTCAGGACACACTGACATCAGGGGACGAGAGTTGTCCTGAGGGACTCAGTGGACACATCACATACGTCGACATCGTATTTTTTGGTTTTAATTGCTTCCAGTTGTGATCAAGCAAACATGTTGAGTATTTTAACATGAGGCATACAATTTATTACGAACCGAAAAAAAAACAAGGGTTAAGAGGAGTCAGTCAGCCTGAGCCGTGCGCTGGTCATTTTAACTGTGCTCCACTCTATTTCAAAATAAAGGGTTTTTTAAAAAGCCTGGTGTCAAAACATCAAGCTAGCAGCAGCAGGTGTTTCAGGTCCTCGGGGTTTTATGGTTGATGGGATACACTTGTGTTGTTGTATTTGAGTTGATTTTGTGTGGACACAACAACAACACACGTGCCTGAAATGGAGGCAGAGTGCTTGTCTGATTTGCTGAATATTGTCATTGTAAAAGGAGGCAAACTGACGGGAGACAATTGTTTTTTATTATTATTTGTCTTCTTTTAACACAGCCTCCGTCACACAAGTCAGTTATCAAGAACACAACACGGTTCTTTAGTTGTCAGCGCCGAGGTTACAAACACCGACAATAACATAAACTCAAAACAGATTATAGACATCAGTTAAAAAAAAAGGTTGCACTGTATTTTAGTGAAGCAAAATATATATAAGATATCCAGTAAGCATGCATGGGAGGGAGAAGTGCAAAATGGCAACACCACCTTCTTCTTTACTGCAGCCTTCACTTATTGAAGGAACCTTTCTTTGTAGCATCTTCCGTCTGACAAAGCTAGGAAGTCACTTTTCATTTAGTAATTAAGTGAAATTAATGGAATGTGGGTCCACTGCCTTATAAACCCACGAGGTCTCGACCCGTTGTGTGTATTCCACATCTGCATGACACTGTTATTTTGGTCGAACCAAGTTACAGTTAAAAAAAAAACGTAATCATGACTAAACAATTTATTAAAGATGTTGTCCGGCCAAACACCAGATGTTTAATGAAGATAGTTTTGTTGATATACACGTTTTTCTGCCAATTCTTTTTGGGGAGAGGCTGTGGATGAAAAGGAAAATATGCTAAATCTGATACATTCGTGTCCCGGAGAGCGTCGTATGCACGCTACTTCCATGAATTAGGGGAAGATAATTAATCAAAAAAAAAATAGAAAACAGCAACAGTAAAAAAAAAAACCTCTCATTACAAACTACCCAAAGGTGCAGCGTTGAAAGTAACGGGCTCAGTGGCAACAGGCTGCTGAATCTCTTAACCCGTCTTAGTGAACGGCTACCAATAAACACCACTGCATTATGTTCCACTGATCAATAAAGTCTGGGTCAGGCACAGACTGTTGTTTTACAACAGAATTGACCATGTTTACTGCGCACACATCTGTTACAGCACAGTCCCCCGCAATTAGTCACGAGTTCCAGTCATTAGATTTCACCGTGGCCTTCACTTACAACAGGAAGTCCGTTACTTTGAGTTCTCCCATCTGTTCTCCTGGTCCCTCCTCGTATGTTGGAAAGGTTTGTTGCTAGTTCTCCTCAGATGATGTTACGCGTTCTCCACATTCTCAGGGAATACTTGACAAGTATGCCGATTACAATTTTTCCACAAAACATAATATGCACCCGAAAAAAAAAAAAAACCCATCAAGGGCATCCAATTATAATGGAAGAGAGGCAAGATGTGCCAACTCACTTGAAAAGAAGGAACTTCGTCAACGTCATGGTGGATAAAAAATGATCAGAAGAGAACAGAACAAAAGTCAAATACTACCATTTAAAAACTAAATGGTAGTTCATTACGAAGCCGTAGAAACACTTTGACTCCAGATTTTATATTTATATTATATCATTTTTTGTGAGTTTTTTTTCCCGTTTAGACTTGATATTGTAAACAAACACCCTGCCATTCTTCTACTGGAATATCTTCATTGAGATCTAACCACTAAGTGAGCTTTGTTGCAACTATAAACATTTTGTGAAATCGGCACACTGATCTCCTGCCTCATAATGGCTCGGGCTCGTCTTTTCTCTGTAAAGATTTGACAGACCTTTGACAGATGTCTTTTATACTAAGAAATTGATTTGATCTTTTCACCAAGAGAGTTCCAGGGAGGACTATGTAAGGTTTAAACATACACGGACCTTAAAAAGATTTTCTTTTCAGATTCAATTTAAAGAGAGCACAATGTGTTTCATTTAAAACAGTCTCTACAGGCAGGGATTCCCTCAAAATGCGTCTCTCTCTTTGTGCGTTTGCTTGACCTTTTTTGCAAATTAACATTTTTATTTCTCGGAATTCTTTCTATGACTGCGAATTGGCATTTCATCTCCCAAAAGTAGCTTCATATCACTAGTATAAATGGACTGAACAGCTCCAAGCATAAAGAGTGCATTATCATGTCCAGTCACTAACACAAGCTTGACCAAATCCGCCATCCTGAGTGACTACTTTTACATTTTTAAAGTAAATATATCCTGCATATTTTTGTTTTATTCAGTGTGGAACTACCTCCAAACGCCCGCTGGCAAAATAGCATCTTTGGATCCATATTTCTTTAGCTGTTGCATCATCGAGTGTGAGACCCCTTCACCTCTCAATCATCTGCCCACACATGCCGTCTTTCCCCAAGATACAGCCTCAGCACCAGGGCTCCATTTTTATTCATGTTGAGCGCTTCAGGGCTGTTTAATGTATTCATCTTTCACAGTGAATATTAATAAGCCTTTACATATGGCAGTTTCACAAACATACACTCTGCATAAAACATATTGTAATCACTTCAACCTTTAACATATTTATCTGGTTTTTAGTGGGTTGGAAAGACAAGTTCACTTTATGAGTGATGGAAATATGTTGCGTTTACATAACAACGGGCTTTAGTGGGATTACATGGCGCGCTTTGAATAAGCTGCTCCCCACAATTTTTCTGTAATCTGTGTGCGGTCGGCACAAGGAGAAGGTGTCATTAATTGTTTGCGTAGTGTAATAACGGGGCTTTGCTACATGCTTACTGAACCTATGAATGCGTGTGTCTGTTCCCCCTGATGCACAAGCTTCAGGGGTAAAACAGCACGACGCGGCAAGGTGTTAAGGAAAGGAAGAGCGACTTTGATGTCATTGTCACACTTTCTAAACAGGGGTGAAAAACAAGACAATTACAGCTAACTAAAGGCCAAACCACGATACTTAAAACTTATAATTTCATATTTCAACTCCAATACTTTGTTTCCACAGTCAGTGAAATTGGTGGGGATTTGCCCCAACGCAGGAAGTGCGTGCAAGCGGCTGGCAAAGCTGAATGTATCTCCAGCTCTGCGAGATTTAATGACCGACTCTGCTAAACAGCACGATCGGTGTAGATAAATCCATAATGCCAGAGAGAGTGCAGAGAAAACGCACAACTTATAGATTACTCTAGAGACTAATGTGGCTGGAAATTCCCACGCACAAGCACAGTGTGATCAGAGGGTGCTGCGCTGCAGAGCTGAGCATGTCCATGCTTTCCAGGGGCTACTCCTTTCTCGCTTCCATGACTATGAAGACCTGATGACATCCCTTTACGCAAGATTAATATTACAGTGGTTACGTGCTGTGGGTGGTCCACTGCCACTTATTTTCTGCAGGGTAGAGCAAGGGCGACGTAGTGCACAACAGTGACGAAAATGAGCACAGGGGAAAAAATAGAGGTTAGAGCTACTTAATGCAAACAAATTGGCAGGGGTCTGAAATTGTTACTGCAGGCCACAGCAATCAACAATCGTAGCCCGGCCGACAGGAGCGTGGTCAAGGTTTATGGTCCCGGCCACGACCAATCAAGGCTGCAAAGAACTCAGCCTTATTTCACATAATTATTGGTATCATCAGCCAGGTTTGAGCTCCTGCACTAAAGCAAATGAGGGGGGAAAACAGCCTTGACTGACTGCTTTGTGATGCTACAAAGATTTGAGATTGCAAAAAAAACACATTGCATGTCTCTGAAATGTATTTTGGGGGCTAAATAAAAAACATTTTTAATATGAGATTCATGCTCTCTATTGCTGACCCTGCTAACCGTTTTAATCCAGACTGAAGCAGTCATCGACTGCACTTCCACTTTTGCAATTACAACTAAAAACAGAAAACCGCATGTGGTACCTCAAAAGGCTTTTTCAACCTCTTATGGGAAGAAAACCGGTGTGGGTTCATTGGCTGCATAAATCAGGCCAAACAAAGGCAGACCTCTCAAAAGCAAAAGTGGTGGTCTTTTGCAGGTTTGTCTTAAGAGTGTGAAATGTCACTTGAAGTACACATGTTTTGGCATTTGTAGTTCTAAATCTTGAGCCTGAATTCTACACAGGCAGAACAAGCAGCTAAAACCAAACGCCAGAAAAGCTTCCACAGATGGCCGCTGCATTGTTTCATCCGAGAACGGAACAGATGTGCGGCCTGACATTTAGAATAATGGCAACTCGAACAAACGAAAAAGATAAAATCTGCTGGAAATAAACAGTATTGCAAAACAGATCAGCAAATGAGTTGTCCCGATTTTGCTCAATTAGCAAGACTTTTAAAGGAAAAACAATTTTGATCAGCTTTCCTAAAGATCAACGTGTTTAACTGTTGAAATCATAAGTTATTACCGCCATCACGGAGGACGACGTGGAGAATACGTGCAGTTGGGCTGATCAAGACTGTGCAGTGCTTCTTGGTTTGCATGTGTCCTGTTTGAAAACACACCAGAACAGAACAATCCCTTCTCCTGCAGAGAAGCATCCATCAGAAGAAGAAGTGCACACTCCCCACCTCTAGGGCCACATTATTGGACAAGGGCTCCAAAAGCGTGGCGGAGTCGCTGGAGCCAGAAACAGGAACCCTGAAGCATGTCCCACTCTGAGGCAGATGTCACGAGCCGCAGGAAAAAGTGCTGTCAGAGTGAGACGAGGGCAGGAGAGCGCCGTCAGAGAGCAACCCGTCGTCAACCGCGAGCAACCGACTCATTTGTCTCAATCGGGCCGTTTGAAAGGAGGTGAGCGCCCGGCTTCGGCAGAGCAGGATGAAGCACGCGACGGAGCAGGGGGAGGAGGGTGTCGGGCGGATTTCGCTCCAGCAATCACGTCGCGCTACCGAGACTTGAAAAAGAGTTTCCTAGTGGTTCGGCCAAAAAGCATTGTGTGCGTCATCCAGGTCCCACAAGCGTGTTGGATGCATTTCCTTTGGAGTTTAAACATTTGCAGAGATGATTTGAAGCCCCCGCATGGTTTACCTGCATGCATACTATTACGCGGGCTTATTTGTCTCTGCATTTGCTGGCACACTGGGGTGTTTCTTCATGAGTCACTTGTTAATTCCTGGAACGGCAGAAGAAACCGTTGGCCGGAACGCGTGCAGCATTAGTCACGTCTCCTCGTGCACGTCCACTAGCGCGGAGGAAATGTGGACCAACACACATCAGAGACATTTCACCAACTCCAGATGGGACCTTTGGAATTAGTAGTTTTGGGAAAGACACATTCGCTGGCGGAACAAAAGCAAATGCAGTGCAAAGGCAGCATGTTGTGGTATTATATGGGGCTTTGTGCTGGACTATTTCTTGGCTGGGCACAGTTACCTCTAGGACTTAATCTCTGGAACCTTTCTGAAAATGGACTACATTAAAGCCAAGTGTGGAGTTTGTGTATGTGTGCGTGTGCATGTGTGTGCCTACCAGCTCCTCCTTGCACATATCGACATTCTGGACATAAACCTGTCCACTTATCACAAATAACTGAAAGGGAGGAGTGGATAATGTGTTCATGGGACATATTCACATGAATAAAAAGTAAGAAAAAACGCTGGTAAATTATGTCATTAAGGAATATTGCCCTGAGCTAATGGTGAAATCCTACAGCCCATCTGAAAATACACACATATGCGCGAATGCAAGCTCACGCACGGACACTCGGAGCGATATATGTGCACACACTCAATGACAGCATTTACCGACGGAATCCTCGGGGGACTTTAGAACCGATGATTGAAAATTAATGTAACATAGAGAAGGTGATAAGGAGCTCGGCTGACAGTATCTCATAATGAAAGAGAGGATAGCGGCAGTCTCAGGCGGGAGGCGGGATTAGAATAGAAGAGAGCAAATTGGAAGGTGCCCGGAAAGAAAAAAAGGGAATGAGAGAAGGGAACGAGAGAACGAATAAATTATCACAGCTCAGTAGGAGTATGAGAGAGCGGCGACAGATTTACAGCGACTCGGAAGTCCATCCGTCTCCAGCCCGACACGCTCATCACATCCCGTTCAGGATGCCACACTCAACATGCAGCGCCCTCCTGCATGGATGTTAGCGCACCACAGTCACTTCGTGGAGCACTTCCTTCCTACATTGTTACCCCTTTCTACACTGCAGTCACTTCATTATTTAGCAGTACACTCCCTTCCTGTAGTATCATTACCGCAGTGCAGTCCTTTCATTAGACAGCAGTCTCCACAAAGACTCTCTTGAGCCACGGCCGCGCACGGCTTCCTCCGATGCCTTATGATTTTGTGGATTTTTCTCTACCGGACTGCCCGACTATATAGGAGTTTCTAGACAAAGCCTTGGGATCGAGCAATTTCTTTTAACCAGGACTTCTTGGATAAATTAAAATAAACATTTATTAAAAAACATTACAGGTTTGCATTAAAAAAATCTGATAAAATCATAAAGTATGCAAAATTATTCAGGCATAAACACATCAAGCGCAAACCTGCCTTCATTTTGAGATGCAGAATTAATTTGTGTCAATTGATCTGAATGACAATCATGTGCTAATTGCCTGCAGATTGCTTCCTCCATGACCTCCAGGGGTCGACGGTGCTGCCAGCAGTTTCACCTTTATCCCGGTTCTGTACCATATTGGACATCAACCCTCCGGGGCTGTATTCATTAATAAGCTTCCAAGTACTAAACACAAGCTTCTAGTGACAAAATTCTAAGGAACTTTTTAGAAATTTGATGTTGCAGACAAATTGCATGCATGCAACAAAGAAAGCAAATGAACGAATGCAATGGGAATACTTTGCAAGTAAGCCTATATTGTAGTACACTTTTAAAGCTGGCGTATAGCTCACAAGCTTCTGAATAGACAATATTATATGCTTTTTTGCCCATTATCGACAAAAATGCCCATTTATTCTTGGGGTTAAGCAGTTCAATCTTTTTAAAAGGATACGTCATGGCTAGAAACAAGGTCAGCCACACCGCTTCACTGGTGGGTAAAAGGGTTTGTCTCATGCTTGCGATGAGTTGCTTTGGGGGTCTCCCTAAATCCCTCCTAAGCTGCGACTTCTTGCCAAAGTTTTTAGGCCGAGTTAGGAGCCGTCTGAGGTGTTCTCCGAGTGTTGGTGAGTAACACCCCCGGTGTATCTGCCGTGCCCTCATGTCTTAAAGGATCAACCAAACAAGCATATCTTCCCAACCGGTGTCCACCCGAGTGTTTTCTTGAGGTTGTGAGATATCCGCAGCTAAACTTGTGCCTCTCCTCCAGGACAGGGGAAGTGAATTGATGTTTGCTGATGGATTCTTCCCAGTGTTATTTTCTTTTGTGTGTTGTATATTTAAGTTATTTAGATATTTTAAGACTGAAAACGAGGAGCATATGGTTTTGCTTTCATGTTATTGCCAAACCAAACATTTCTTTCTGTTGCAGAGAAAATATGAATCATCAATAAGACAAACTTTGACAAAACTCATAACTTTTTTTTCCTTCTTTTTTTTCTAAATGGTATCCTCTCATCGCCGGCTCAAGCGCAGCCCTGTCTGATCTAATTTCATAGCAATATTAATAACAAATCAACTAACATAAAACAAAATTACAATATTATCAACTCAGGCCGAGGGTATTGAAGCTCATCTTGCACACTCCCCCTTGAAGTAAAAAACACCCAGAAAAATAAAGTTTGCTTAATGTTTGACTATTCATACCAAATGTATGCTTTGGATCAAAACACCGCAGATTTTCATTTTTTTTAAAGGAAAAACTTAAAACAAGCTCTGGATGTAAGCAAAAAGTCCCCTTTGGGACAACAAGCCTGTAATGGCTGACAGCCCAAAAGCTGGGTCTTTTTTAGAAAGATTAGATATTTTTCATCACAGAAAGGCTTCGAATCCCAGTGTGGGGGGGGTCCTTTCAACTGACTTCTAAAGAGACTTGGTGTCACAAGAAAGTGACACGGAGATGATTGGGGCCCTTGAGTTGCATTGACAACCATGGAGACCACCACTGACACACATCAAGGAACTTTACAAAATGCACAACAACGAATGGTATCGTTTTCTATATGAAGACTCGCGCATACTGTGAGACATGTAAGGGGGGGGGGGGGGGGAGGTATTCCTAATTTTTGTTTCACATTCTGGTCTGTCCTCCCAACCCCAATGGGAAATCATTAGTTCCAGCCTTCTAAATATGCACATGATTAATTATGCATCTTGTTATCACTGGCTAATCTGCATAGCACTCTCATCCCCATGTATAAAGTCCCTCTCATTACCACTCAGAAGGCCATCTCACAGGTGTGCAGAGTAAACATAAACACACAAACACGTTAATGAACGGGGCTGCGCGGTGCACGCACAAACACACCTGTTGAAAACGAGCACAAAGACAACAGCGTGCTCCCTCGAGTGTGAAGGGGAAACATGCGATGGAGACATGAAGAGTGGACACCAACCACGACGCAGACAAACCCGCTTGACAGAAGGTCCAGGCTTCCCTCCTGCACCGGTGGCCGGCGCCTCCGCGCCAACTCATTAAGAGCACAGCTGGCCGCGCGGCTTCGAGTGGGGAAAGACCGCAGGGTCGTCAAATTGGATTTCCATACAATGTTCAGGACTATAAAAAGGCTCACCATGGCATGCGTCTACAAGGTATGAAACTTGTCTAAACAACTGGATTGTATATAATGCATGTGGACAACTCAGTGGAGGTTGCTTCCACTGCAAACGCAGTCTTGCGCGTGCAGTATTGGCAACCAACGGGTGAGTTTAAACACTCGAACACTTAAAAATACATGCCGCCACCAACCTTTCTATCATGTTAAGTATCTTGGTTACTTTGGACAAATTTCAGAAGCTCCATGAGGGTCTAATGACAGAACCACTAATGCGAGTGCTGCAGCCCTGTCGTACGGGTCACAAACCTTTAAGTTTGCTTAGTTCCACTTGTTAAAAACACTGACTTACGAACATGAAACCTTAATTTGAATTAATTTAAATATGATTACCATAGTATTGTTCCATCACAATTTATGGAGAGCTTTTTAGATTTTATGTTGAACGAAATTCCTCTTTTTAATCTCTGGCTACAATTTTGTGAACAACACATTAAACATACGAGGGGAATCAGAATATGTATTTAGTTTTAGCCATAGCAACACAAAAACAGTCTTGAGGACCATTGTTTTCCTTCTTTATCCTCATCATAGGCACGTTGTATTAATCAGATTCAAGAAAGAAGAAGCGTTACTTTTAAAAAGACAGTTTTTGTTTGAATTCATTGTGCCGCAAAACAAGTTAATTCTTCTTTTTGGAAAATAAAGCGACAAAGAAAGACTAATTATTATCTTTAGAGATCCAATCGAATGTAGAAAGTGCAAACAAAGAGGCTCACTCAGGTTCCACTTCAGTCCAGTAGTGGTCGTTTGGCAGGCTCCGCCCACCGGGATGAGGCTGCACCAGCTACCCTCCAGACCCGTGTTCACCTCCAGCCTGTGACTGCCCTGCGGACACACAGGAAACGAATGACGGCTCGTCTGTGCACGTGTGCCCGAGCTGATGACAGGTGGCAACTGGGAGATAGGAAAAAAAAATTATGAAAAAAGAGAAAACAAATGTGGAGCAAGACTTTTGCAGACAACTCCATGAGAAACTGAGCTTCTCCACCCAGGGACCCAAACTCATTAAAATAAATGATTGCCCTTGTCAGTGCTGCAACCCATTTGCAGTTGCTGCCCACTCTTGCCATTTGGAATATTAGTTCATTTTACCCAGTGTCACAGGGGAGTCAAGACAAGTATTTTTAAACCGATACCCCATACTGACATCCAGTTTCTCTCTAGAAAAGCCGTATTAGTACAATCATGAATAGCTCACGTCAAGTTGACGTGGGCAGTGTGTTTCACAGCATTCATTCGATCATTATAGCTGGTAGAGAGTATTTATTGGCTATGGGGAAAGATGGTGGACTTTGATAGACTTTCACAAATCATTGGAAAATACCTGTCAGAGCATCACTGAGAGGAACTATAGAGATGAGGATAAAAAGGCTCACATTGTGCAAGTGCAAGGTAGTGTCAGTCTTTGCTCTGAATGTGCTGGTTATAATAAAACCCGATGCTAGAATGTGAAAAAGGTCAAAACAAAGTTTCTCTCCATTCAGAGGTTAGTCAAAGAACACCTCGGTCTAATTACAGCTCATACATAGGAATTTCTTAAGAAAATGTTGCAGCAGGAAACTGCCCGAAGTATTCAAATCCCTTTTAATAAGATGAAACATGTCAGACACCCGAGCAACAAAAAACAAAAAAAAAAAGCATTGATAACTCAAACTTACTATAGATTAACGATCTACTAACAATTTGACAGATACAGACATGGACAGCAGAGGCAGACTCACTCAATTAGGAGTTTGAAAACTTGAAAGTGTGACATGTATAAAGCAGCTTTTCCTTTGCCTGGCTTCTAAAAGCTGCAAAGCTAGAGGGAAGGAAAAGTGGAAGAAAGTCTAAGCGTCGGAGTGTTTGGTCTTGAAGAAACATCCCTGAGGTTGTTTTCTAAACCTAAACACAGTCTCTTTGTGTGTCAGGGAGTGAGAGCGTGTGAGAAACGGAAAGAACGGCACACCGATGCACAAACAGCTCACGATGACAATGTTCCTTTCTGGCTGTAGAGCTGGCTGCTAATTGCAATAGTGACATTTCGCCATAACACAGAGGAATGAGAATGGAGCTTTATGCGGAAAGTTTTAGTCAGAAAAAAAGTTGCTGTTTAGATGAATTTAATGCAGGGTTAGGAAATGAAAACTACAAATGTATGAGACACAGAAAACCATGTGATGAACTTTAGCGTGCACATTGATGAACAATATTTATGGGAAATATTTCAAAATCTGCAGGGCAAATAAAAAGGCAGGCATGTTAATAAGCATTAAATGAGAATTAGTTTGAGTAATATTCAAACAGGGTGAAGAAGTTCTCTCTGCTGACACACATTTGAGCTCATTGTTGAGTTTCAATGTGAATCTGTCCTACAGCTTTAGCAGCACTAGAAAACACGCTATTAAATGAAGGGTCATTTTAAAAATAGTTCAGCGAGTTTTTACATTTGCTACACTTGTTAATAATCAGAGCACATAAAATACAATCCAGGATCAATTCTTTAGCTCTTATTTGTGTATTTTAATGCCATGTGGATGCTAACTTGGGGCTGAATTAACACACCTCAGGTACGACACTTCATCACTTAAATCAGCTCCTGAACCGACATGTTTCCCCATTCAAAAGGGCATCAGGTAAACAAGCTCATGCATTTGAACGGGAGTGTGTGTGTGTGTGTGTGTGTCGCTTAGAGTGATTCACAGCACGCATTGGGCTGACACAGCACTGTGCATTGTTCGCCCCTCACAACTGAGAAGAGCCCTCTGAAGTATCTTCGGGGGATGCGACACTAACTCGGGTAAACGCCGCTACGCTCGCCCCTTGCGACAGGAGACTCGCACAAAGAAGCAGGTGAACTCTGTGCAACTTTTTGTTTCTTTTTATGTGGTTTCAAATTGAGTAAATTTAGCGTCACCCTGAGACCTATACTGATTAAAACGTCATCTTGTCGTGTAGGGACTCACGACTCGAGCCCGAAGCCCCCGCGCCATATTTTAATAAAAGACGTGAGACTTCTGCGAGGCCCTGAGCCATCTATAGAAAACGTATTCCCACAGATGGCACAATCACACTTTCTTTTACCTTTTGTTTCCCAGATGAGTAGTCAAACAGACACAGGCCTGTTTAAATCCTGTGATATGCACTGACGTACTCAGGAATGAAGAAGCATGCTACGATAAAGTAGCTTTACGCTTACACCAGCAGTCTCCTCCAGCGATGGAAGTCCCACAAAATGGACACAACTGGTCGTCTGTCTGTGATCTTAATCTGTTCAGTATTTGTTTGTGCTGGGCTGAGCACTGAACATGAACAACGGCGTACGTATTGATTGTTGCACCGTATCCTGAAGCCGAGCACGTAACCGGGGGCTGATTGCGTGGGCTGCTGAGGATGTTTGAGGAACGTTGTAAACACCCCAATTACAGATGTAACTGGAACAAATAGTACCGGGCCTCTCGAAGGTCGCGTTCACCTTCATGTACCGGCGTCTGCGTTCATCAGTCGCCCGGCGAATTGAAGCTGCGTTGACAAACGAGCTTAATTTACCCTCGCTGAAGTAAGATTAATTGGAGGTGTCGAGGTATGAAGCAGCAAATGACAACGCGCCTTTAGAATAATGACATGAAGTAGGGAGGGAGTGCATGATAGAAAGGTTTACTTAGTGTATTACAAGGTGTCATCAGGAAGTGTGACACTTCGTCCTGGAGATTCTGCAAATAAACAATATGAGGTTGGGTGGGGGGGGTGTGTGTCCCAAATGGTGCCACTTGTAAACTCAATCAACTGAGGAGCATGAGAAAGTGGCTGGCATTGAGGAAAAACAATTTGCAAGAATCAAAAGAAACTCTCTCTCTCTCTCTTGTGCACAACAGCAAATTGGGGCACCATGAGAGGGCTGAGAAGAGAGTATGTGTGTGTGTGTGTGTGTAGGTTGTTGAAGTGATTATTTAACAAAGAAACAAAGTGTTCAACACTCCAATCAAGGTGGAAGCAGTGAGGCCAAGCAAGGGAAACAAGGGCGAGAAAGGAAGATGAAGACAAGGACCGGGGGAGGGCGACGGGAAGCAGAAAGATATGTTGGTTTCGTAGACTTTATCTGGATGGGTCTTCATACACAGCCAATGGATGATCTAGAGCGGCGGTTCCCAAACTCAAGAATGCCGCGGCCCAATTTGAAATCTGAATATCTTTTGCGGCCCACCCAAACCTTTAATCACAACTCTGATCAAAACATAAACTAGGGATGATTAAATGAATTAGAATTTAACCGATTAAAAATGTATTAACCGTAACTGTATTAAATTATTTATTTATTGTAAATGACCTCTCGCGGCCCACCTGCAATACCTTCGGCCCAGACTTTGGGAATCGCTGATCTAGTGCTTGCGAGTGTACTTTTAATACGCAACTGAAAACCGTCATTAGAAGTGACATGATGATACAGCAGCTTTTCACCGTGTCATTTAATAACACACTCACTGGTCTGAGGAGGTGTACCAGGCTGCTCCCCTGTAAGATAAACAGGGGCAGTGGAGTCATGGACAGAGCGTGGTGGAGGGTCTCGACAGACGCCATGGTCTGGTCAAACCTGCCAGCAAGGCCGCCCAGTGTCACTATGGCATCCACCTGGAAAGACATACAGAGTATAATTAGACACAGAAAAATGCCACGGTTTGACTTACTGGACTGGTTGTCTGGAAGAAGGTTGTTGTTTGGTCTCAGCGAAGAAAAATGACAGAAGAAGTGGTTTCAGAAAAACAAAGAAAATGAAAACAAGACTTGAAACTTTTGTCCTGAATGCTTCTGTGTGGAAAAAGCCAAGGTATGTTTTGCTCTGATGAAGTGTGCAAAATAGATTCTCCATCAGGAATAATTTGGAAACTTATTATGGGAAAGTATGGTACATCACAACTAGAATCCTTCCAGCTCCTAGTGGTATACCTCTATCAACCGTTCCAGTTGGAGTTCACATCCATGTCTATGCAACAGGTCGTCATTTTATCCTGAAATCGGTGTGAAATTGTACATTTTAGCATATTGTGTATTTAGGTACAGCAGAAAATGTTGTAATCCCTTCCACCGTGAGTCCAAGTGGACGTATGTGTAAAATTGGAACAAAACTCTCCAAACATTTTGAAGACATCGGCCTCACGAGGATGGTGTGGACAGACTGCACAAAATAACCAAATTATTGGTTTTGGTATTTTCATGGAATCTGAATATGAACATTTTTGAATATTCCTAGCCTATTCATTAAACATAAAAAACTAGTACAGACACTTGATTAATAAAAGAAAGACACAGCAAGGACAGAGTGTTGAGAGAAAATTGAGATGGAAGACAGAAAAAAAGTGGTCTGTGGTAGATTCTAAAACAAATTTGGGCGTCATAAATGAGGATTAAATCAGTTTCTTGTGCCCAGGTAAACGGCAAATCAAGAAAACTACATTTATCGCTTAAATTAACGACATTTCCTGCATCCTTGTTCTTAGCTACGAGCCAGCAGTTCTCATACATACACTATTTACGTCCCTCAGCAGTTATAAAAAATAAAAAGCCCCTGAGCATCAGAGCTGACAGGCTTAGAAACAGTCCAGAGGGCAGAGACGCTGTCAGAGGCTCACTTCCATCACTCTGATGCAAGGTTTTCACACAATATATCAACAAGAAAATATTAGCAGAAATTAATTTTCTGATGCTGTGGTTGCAGCTTAGGATGCGGTAGACACCACAGGAAACATTATCGCCTGAAAATCTAAAAAAAATATATTTTTATCTCCCCTCTACAACTCCAACAATACCTCAATGTGTTCGGTATTAACCCAAGACGAAAGATCACGGTTTCCCCAACCGAGTCTATTGTTACTGACTTCCTGCCTCGGGCAACGGAGTTAAAACAAAACCAAGCGCTGAGAGATTGAGATTATTTCAACATCTGGCTGACGCCCCCGTATGCACACAGGCTCCACCTGAAGTGTAAACAACAACAACAAGACGGAGAGAAAGAGAGAGGTTATAAAGTATAACAAATGGAAATATCCCAGTCACAAACATCCCTGGAATTTGAAAAACAAATATTTAAAATGCGGTAAAAAACATCTGAAATTCACCATATTTAAAATGCATTGTAAACTATCCACGTGTTACACTAGACAAGTGGGAACATAAAAAATTAGCAAAAACATCCCATCTCAACCTGGTGTCCCAGACTTATTGATTTATTGTCAACACCATGAAAATAGCAACAACAAAAAAAAGACTATCGCCTGCGAGTCTCAGACACAAGCTCAATTATTCCAACAAGAGAGATAAATCTTCAAGTATTTACGGCACCAATGTGTCACCCACATGTGGCCCACTGATACAGCATATGCCACAGAGAAATACGCCTTATCAGACTTTAGCAAATAAGACGTCATAATATATTAAATAAACCATTTATTTATTCTGGACCAACATTTCAAAAGTGAATATATGGTTTTTCTTTTATAAATAGGATCTCCTATTTACAATTTCTTGGGCCCTTTTTTTCATAAACCAAACCATCTGCCAAATACATCTCCCACGTCCTTCCCACCTTTGTTATTTCTTGCTAATAACATTTCTTTCACACACAAAAGAACGCCCTGAAAGGAGAGAAAGAATGAGAGAGGAGCGGATGGATCCAACTAGAAGCGAGCGGCGTCGGCGCGGCGCATCCGTCGGTTCAAAAGGCGCCGTGGCCACGCGAGAGGAAGCCACAGCAGACAAAGCCGGAAGAGAAAAGGAGGACTGGAGAAAAGACGCTCAGTGTTTCAGTCTTTTGCTTCCACCACACCGTTTCATTGTCCGACCACGTCCATACTTTCACATTTTTGTGTGATCCTATTTCATGTTTGTTTACTAAAAAAAAAACAGGACAACAAAAACAAGCAGGGGACGGATAATCTCACAACTGAATGAAGAGAATCTAAACAAGCTGGCCCGACGGCTCCGTCCATGCAGTCTCCCGATTGGCCGCGGGACGCCAGAGCGAGCCAACGAGGCTCAGAGACCAACACAAAAAGTCGTATTCATTTATTGGAGATGGCGTGAACACAAACCAGAGAAAAGACCGAAAGAACTTCATGTCTGCGACGGTGCAGCAAGGAGAGAGAAGCTAACTGGGAGAGAGACAGACAAGCACACATTTTAACAAGTACATATAGACACTGCAGAAAGGCACAAGGAGACACACACACACACACACACACACACACATCCACCCACCATAATCCTCTGATACCATTATTCAGGTTGTCAACCAACAGAAAACAAGTTCATTCTCTAAAATCAACCCTCGGGGGCTAATAAGTTCAATCATAAACATAAACTGGAGCACAATGCCTATACATATAACTCCACATTAAATTGCTAAAGGGAACTAAAAAGGTAAAGAACAATGGAAATATCCAAGTAAACAATCAAAAGTCATCGTCAGCAATTCTTAATGGACACGAAAAAAAGGGATTTCCCGGTAGTTCAAAGGCAGAGGGAACATTAGCCGGCCCACGACAAAATTACATCTCATCTTTGAACCAAACAAGGCAAATGAATGAGAAAACACACAATGTGACAAACCGCGCTGTGACAGCATGCGTGCATACTGGATGAGATAACGTGCACTTCTCTGCGACCTTTTTATCAGCGTGGAGAGGTGAAGTGATTGGAGCAACACTCGGCATGGAGGCTGAAAATTATAACAGTGGCAGAAACACAGATAGAGAAAGAGTGTGACACACACACACACACACACACACACACACTCCCCTAATGAGGACCTTAGTTTTGACAATTACGGATATACTTTTTGTTCTATTAGCCTGCACTAATTTTCCTCACGTGATGCAAGTCTTCACTCGACGTTGTCAAGAGTGAAAATGGAAGGCGCCCGTCTGTGGATCAGACGTCCGTGTCGGGCTGTGCGCGGCACCGCGACGGCTGCCGGCTCCTCTTGCATTTTTTGGATGTCAATTTGTTAGTAAATGCTTTAAACTTTGAAAATATCACAACCAAAGTGGTTCATTTGAAACCTGGCCGGCCCTCGGTAACCCGATGCCTCTTCAAGTGTAGGTGTAAATGTGGCTCATATTGTTCCAGCGATATTTTTCCCACACTTATTTCTTCGGGGAATGTCAAGTGAGCGTTCTCTCCCTCCAGCAGGCTGTTTCATATTCACACACCCGCCCACACGCGCCCACTCGCACACACACACACAAATCTGGCCCCTGTCGACCACATTCCAACACGATTGACCTCTGAGCAGATGATCTTAAGTAACTGAGGGCCGAATTCCTGGCTTAAGGTGCTAATTTTGCAGAGGCCGAGTGAGAGGAGAGCTTTATTTGTTTAACACGGTGCAAAAAAGCAAACAAAGATATATTTTTAATAGCAGTAACATATCCTTTTAGAAATATGTATTCTTGTTAAAAACACTGTTTCAAAAGCGGCATCGTTATGCCGATGAAGTTACTGCTCCCGGGCCAAAAAATGACCCCCTCATTATGAAAATACATTAGGGCGTATTTGAGCTTAGCAGTCCAGCCAGCTGTTTTTTCCCCCCACTTCCAGTCGTTATGCTAAGTTAACCAATTACTTAGCATTAAAGAAATAAAATGTGAAGATTTTAAATCATACGTCTACCTGCAACTGTCGCCTCTGAATTTCGCCCACCATGATCGCGAGGCACTTGGTGAAGTCTGTTAGATCCTGGTCAGCGGTTTCTATCAGCTTGCAGCCCTACGCACAAAGAAAAAGGGAAACACACACATTCGGACAACACGGCAACATAATCAGATGGATGTACACATTCCCAGATAGCAAAACAAAAAGCCAACGAAGAGATAAGGCATAGGGGATAACAAAGCACGGAAAAACACAACGAGATAGAGAGAAGTATAAATCAGTGTTTAAGTCTTGTCTGGCTGTCGGTGGGCTGTGTCGCTGAATAATGTAGAGGTTCCAGTCAGTGGCCCCCAACTACAGCATCCAGGTAAACAACCATAGTCTGGGGTGGCCTATGTCTCCTTTTCGTGCGCGCACGCGCACACGCACGCACACACACACACACACACGTTCGCTGTGCTCTGTTTGATCCCATCCATCCTCACTCGCTCCCTCGCTCCCCCTCCTGCTTCCTCGTCTCTCTCCCTCCCGTTGGGGATGCTTTTCTGTTTTTCTCCCCTGCATTTATGCAGAATTATTCAGTTTGAAACTTTCCCATTGTTCTGCTGCTTAAGTATTACCACAAAAGTTGGTTTACTGTCAGGGGAAGAAAAAAAGGTGTTGCTCTTTATCTTTTAAAGGCAACACGTGTGATATTTGTGAGATGAGTAATATTTCAGACAGCTACAGAGAGAGGGGGAAATAGTGAGGAAAAGGGAGGGTGTTAACTCGTATTGTTGTGTGCGAGTATCTTTAGGTGTGATGGTGTGTGTGTGTGTGTGTGTGTGTGTGTGTGTGTGCGAGCACAGTGCATTGTGACCTGGGTGGGATCAGAGACATTTCCTCAAAAGGTTCTGGTTTGACATTTTGCTTGTCGTGAGAGTCCACTTAATAGAAGAATTACCACTTTATCTTCAGGACCCTGGATGGTTGAGTCTAGATTTGCCTACATCTTACGCAACTTGGGGTACAAGCAGGAGGCAAAGAAAATAATGCAGTCAGAAAGACTCTTAAACCCAGAAAATGTTTGTGTATAATTTAGATATTTTTACAATACATTATTTCTTATGTTAAAATGTGTTAAGTGTTAACACATCAATCCAAAAGTGATTCAACCCTCTCAGATATGTTGATCAAAGCACTGTATTTTCCTGAGAAGTAAGAAAAGAAAAATGTGTTGTCAGATATTATTTTCCCCCTAATTTCTACACGGGCAACTCATCTGAGGGGAATTTTCACAAGTACATCCAACAATTGCGTGGACCAGTAGCTGTGGTTAAAGTAGTTACAATGACATCCTTTACCTTTAAGTTGGAGATGCTCAAATGATCTGCAGAGCCACGAAAGGTGCTCGTGCCGCTAGCAGAGAGGCTCGAAACGCCCGCATGCCGCTGAGTCAGCAGCCAGTGAATTACACTTAAAATAGGACCACGGGCGGAGGTAGTTTTTGATGACCGGGTCTAAACGCACCTTGAGTGCACCGAGTCAACCTGCTTATTTACACCCACTCTGATCGTTCAGTCTGCATGTTCTTGTCCGTGCAGCTGCAACTCCTGGAGAGTCTCCAGCATACGGGCCATTAAACCCCAGTCATCTCTGAGTAGTCACTTATCCACTTGCCTGATGTCAACCCTGTAACCCTGCGTCACGCAAACACACACACACACACACACACACACACACACACACACACACACACACACACACACACACACACACACACACACACACACACACACACACACACACACACACACACACACACACACACACACACACATACACACACACACACACACACACACTGAGATAATAGTTCATGCTCTGCAGATATGCTCAGGGTTTAGATTGCTGAATCCAGTCACAGTTCAAAGGGTCATTTGGGAGAGAACATGTGCCTGAATTCAGGATTAAGGTTATTTGCCTTGCATCATTGAAAATACTCACTAAGACACCTCTGATAACAGAGCAGTGTATGTACCATTGATCATTTTACAAACACAGAGTTTAAAAGGAGCCTTTTATCTATTAGACTATTCTATTACAGCTCTGCTGATCCACTGGCAGCTACTTGTTTTGGTATTGTGAACTTCAACAAGTTCTTGTTTTTTCTTTTTGTTCATGTGTGTGTGTTTGTTCATGTTGTTGTGTTGCCACTGTTTGTACACGAGCAGATTTGTGTGCGCACGTTGTGTTCAACTCACCTTGTCTCCATAGAACGCTTTGACCTCGGCAGTAATGGAATCAAAATCCCCACTGATATAGTCAGGGAGAAAGCTGCATGTGAGGACAGAAAGAGAGGGTGAGTGACAGAGGGAGAGGGTTACGATTGCGAGCAGGACAGAGAGTATAAGGGGGAGATAGACGAGAGACGGGGAGAGGGGACATCGGGGCATGTGTCAGCTCTTTGATCTGTGCAGCGAGGGAGCGCCAGCCGCCGGGGGAAGACGAAGAGACGCAGAGACTGACAGGGTGATTCTCTGTGGCAGTGAGCGTGGCGCTGTCTCTCACACACACTCACACACACACACACACACACACACACACACACACACACACACACACACACACACACACACACACACACACACACACACACACACACACACACACACACACACACACACTCTGCAGGGATCGATGTGAAAGCACACACGTACACAACCACGTTCTGTCACACACAAACGCAACACCCACCCAAATAAACAGAGCATGATGTGCCTGGTGTTGGTCCGATATTGGCCTGTTCCATTACACTGACTGACTACATTCTCCAGTGGCGCTGCGGATGGGTTTGATTACCACAGGTCACAGAGCAATTTCAACTTATCAAACGCGCGATCAATCAACGCAGGATACTGGAAGGGTAAACGGTGAAATAAGGTGATACAAATAGTCTGTGTGTCTGTTTTTAGGAACAGGTCTATTCATCTGGACCACTGACATGGACGCTGTAATATCACAGAAAGTCCTGTTATATGTAAAGAGGTTAAAGGCTTATTTTATGTCTCCATAGATCAGTCTGCTGAAAGATGCTGATCACGGCAGTTTACACATTACTCAGATCACCCATGATTAACCCTCTATATCACTTAAGCTTTGTTTATTAGTGCATATTTCACCCATTTTAAACGATTAGTAAATACATTGATATAGCTGCGGTGTTTCTTAACTGTTGCCTGCTTATGTAAGGTCACTATGCCCATTTCTTTATACAACTGATTATGAGGTGACAAAAGAAAATGAAAAGGCAATATATTGGCTTGAAAGTGAATTCACCCAGTCGCAATTTTTTAGGACTCATAAAACCCAGAAAAGCCCCTCAGAAAACAAGCACAATGAATCCAAAAAACCCAAATTCCAAACTCCTAAAAAACCTAAAGAAATTCTATGCTAAAACATGCAATTAAGAGGATTTCAATGGAAAATGAAACCGGGCAGGACGTTTGGGAAAATACGTACATTCTGAATACAAATATCACGCCACATTTTATTCGTCCTCATGCGACTGTGTGCAGGCGGCCTGCGTTCCCAAAGTGCAGGAAATAACAGCGTCTCTAGAAAATATCAATGGAAACAACCCAAAATCTTCCAGGGACTACTGAGTGGAACATTCCTGCCAGAGAGACGGATAGCGCTCTGTTTATTCCATGTGTGTGTGTGTGTGTGAGAGAAGCAGGACCACGAAGAGATGCGGTTACCGTTATCTAGAGGCATTAAGAGGTCTGACATTACGATTTCATGGTTGGTTAGTTAGTGCATTTCTGTGTGTGTGTGTGTGTGTGTGTGTGTGTGTGTTCTCCCAGCAAGAGAGCGATGTTCCGGTCGGTTGAAGAAAGAGATACAGAAGGATTACCCCCCCCCCCACCACTCATTGTTCCTATTTACACCAAAAAGATACAGCAAGACAAACAGAACCGCAATTATATATGATCTACTGTCACGCACACAAACACACACACACGTAAAGTCGATCAAGCACAATGTTGCTACCTGAGCTGAACAATCTTGGTAAAAACATTGCAACAGTCCAAACGAACACATTCACATGCAAAAAAAAAAAATGTCTGACGCACGCGCACACACACACACACATGCACGCACGCACATGCACAAACATCTGCAAATAAGAAAGTACGCACGAGCACAATTCACCCGCGTCATAACGCAGGGCGTCACAACTGCATCTCCTTCTGAAATAACCTTCATGTGACAGATGGGACGAGACGTTGCACTGGGCCTGATCAAAGCGACACACACACACACACACACACACACACACACACACACACACACACACACACACACACACACCCGTTGTGACCTATGTGCACGACTCCATCGCCTCATGGTAATTGACCAGGCGAGGTTCTAAATTCAGTATTTGTGCCCGTGTGTGTTTGTGTGTCTGCGTGCTGTGCGTCTGACAGTCTTCACTTCCACATTAATATTAACTGACACTTTAATTTGGACGGGAAATAGAGCATTTTACCGCCACTTCGTCTGAGTGCCGGGGCTGCTGGGATGGCTCCGTGACCTTTGCCTGCGTTTGCTTGTGCGTTTGTCCATTAGCCTGCTTGTGTGTGTGTGTCCCTCCCTCGGCCCGCCGATCGACACATCTCCTCCCCGTGGCTCCTCAGGAACCTTCTTGCCAATCCTGTTTCATTTTCCTTCTGCATTACTTACTTTTGTATGTAACTGAGGCAATCTCCGTCAATCTAACCACCTTATACATCCTGTTTGTGTTTCACTCACATCAAGCCTGAGCGTTCAACCATACGACCGTTTAATCAGAACCCAAGGTGTTGTTTTGTGTCCTCGCATCTCACATCGCCTGCTGAATCGAGCGCCATGAACACGCTCTTCTCCCCCTTTTCTCGTCTTCGTCGGCACTCGAGAGGAGATGCAGCTCTGATTACTCTCATCCCTCCCGTCTCCCAATCAGAGGCGCGAGGCCGCTGAAGGGGAGGAGGGATTATTTTGGGTGACAAAATGAACGACGCATGAACGTCTGTGAAGCCCTTTGACACGTTCCGTGTGAAAAAAAAGAAAAGACTGATGAAATAAAATGCACAGACAAAATCTCACAGATTCTGACAAATGACGCGCGATTTCTGATAAGATGTAAACATTTGAAGACCTCAAATACGACAAATGTCAGCTGGTTTGGAAACTCTTAAAAGAAACAGCTGATTTCCGCGATGGTTGGACCCGTGCGCGACTGTGGCAACATGATGCCATTTGTGTTTGCAGTGACTCGATTTGTTCGTCAGTAATAACCAACTTTCATAATTACACTTGGGGGAGGGAGGGGGAATTCTAATAAGTCTCAATTGTTAGGACTCAACAGCAAACGTGTCGACAAACAAACAAAAAGCGACTTTTAAAAGGTGAGGGCCGGTTCCCAACGCTCGTCAAGCTCCACTCAGCAGGGCCATTTCCCACACAGCGCAGTAAAGTGGTAACACAGGGGGGACTTCCAACCCCACGTGGAGCAGAAAAGCGCGATAATATCTGGGGAAAATAAACAAAAGAGAAGAAAACAAGTGACAATAAAGAACAAATAATATAAAAGTCTATAATTGCTAACAGAAGAGACGCACTGCGGTAACTTTATATACAACGACTGTGAATGTGCAACAAAGAAAATAGCTCCTCAATAACGAAGCAGTGAGACTTTCGACTGCAGCATTTTTGCAGGGAGTGTTTTAAGAGTTTGATACATGTGAACCCTTATCAGGTTTATTCTAAACAGGCATCCGCCTCAGACATCTTTGCTGACCCTCACTGCTCACCAAATTCAATTCATCATCACACATGTCTGTCAGGCGAGTTTGAAGGATAAAAAGGTACGAGATAGGAAATGAGGAAATACGACATGAAAGACAAATAAAGAGTGTGTCTGTCGGAGATATCTCTTATCTCCCCATTAGGTCTTGTGAAATCTGTCGTCTTGCACCGGACAGCTTCGTTTCAAAACAGAGATGCATACACAGTCATAATGCGACACTGCTGTGCACATGCTTAGCCAGCAGCATGACCTCTGCTAGTGGACAATGCCGCCGCCCCCCCCCCCCCCCCCCAACCCTACTGACCTCCTTTCATCCATCTCTTGACCTCTTATTCTCTCTGAGGTTTTGATTAGATGCACGAATTAAACCAATAGCTCTAAATTGAATGAAAAAAAGAGAAGAGGAAAGAATGCCTCAAACCATGACGATGTGTCATATAAAATAAGTAAGTGCACTATAGAACCTCGCTATAGTGCGCAGGAGTCACAGCACTAACTGGATCTGGCTTTTTGCTGAGCGGTTACCAGCTGATCAGTCTGCCAACCTCAAACTAGAGCTAAAGTCTCTAATTACAAAGTGCAGCACATAGATATTTTCCCATGCATGCCATGGGAAAATATCTATGTGCTTATGAATAGTGCTTCGCGTCTGGTGTCAACAGATGAAAAAAAGAAAACAGATTAGATGGAAAGACAAAAGTAAAAGCCATTAAATCTAGCGAGACAAAGCATGATCGGATGAGCAACCGTCATTCAGGTATAATAATGGGACTTTGAGCAATTTCCCGCAACCATGTCATCGAAAAAAAGAGCAAACGAAGGGCAAAGATTTGTCAGAACCGAGCAACTACTCAAACAGATCACGTGCGTACGCATCCGCCATGTACTGTACATCATCAGAGAACACGTCACAGCTCAAAGGACACCAGCGACGGGAGCGTTTATCAAAAGGCAACTCAAACAGAAGGAAAAATGATAACGTGGCGTTTTTGAGACACTTTGAGGAAAAAAAAAAAGAAGATGGATGAAGATGGGTGAATGAATGGATTCAAGGTCTGTCTGGATTCTATATGAACATTTAAATATTCACCATTTAACTAACTAATAACTCCCGCAAGGTAACGTTGAATCCTTGATGACAGTCATCAGGAGAGACAGGAAGCCTCGACCTGAAGTAACATCCTCCTCCTCCTCCTCCTCCTCCTCATCCTCAATGACTACTATTAAGGCTGTTTGGACAGAAAATGACATGGCGGCTGTCTTTTAACCATCCACCCACTTTGTCCCCGCGGCAGAGCCGGACGCCGCAGACCGCAAACTTGTATCCACGCGGTTCATTTCTCATCCGCATTCACCCACATCTTCCTGTGGAAATACACATTCGAAGGTCATTGAAAGGCCATCTCTTTTTCAGGCAGCGGCGATGGGGGAGGGGGTTGGGTTGCCTTAATTTGCATTTCAAAGAAAACCTGTAAAAATAAAATGTAACGCTACATATGTTAAATTCGGGTTTGTCCTCCACAAAGCCAACTTCAGGCCCGGTTTCCCTTGCGGGATAAATTAAATGGCTCAATTCTCCTCAACAGATCGAACTTAAATCTCCAGCAGCATAATGTCAGCGCACGTTGACAATTTGGGCAGCATTGAAGTTTTGGGGGGGGGGGGGGGGGGAGAATTCCTTACTCACTGCTATGCATGTATCTGACAAACAAAATCTTTGAACTATTATATCTGCTGCTGTACTCCCATCCTCAAACACAGAAACAGGCAGACGCACCATAACACACACGGACTCACGCGCAGGCACGACCTCTTCATCTTGCTTCTAGCACAACATTTATCCAGCAGTTGTGTGGTTTGTTTTTCTCGTCCTGCACGTCTCTGCTTACAGCCTCCGTTTGGTTACGCACTGCTGTTGTCTAGGCCTTTGCAGGGTTTTCACAGAGCGCGGCTTTGATCGATCACTTGCGTCTCCCCTCCTCTGTAGTCCATTACTTGTGGTAATGCGAGGTTAAATACATCCAAACCTGATGTGCGTTCCCCCATCCATAAACATTATCCTTATGTTTTTTTTCCCCCTTCATTGCGGATTCTCTCTCTCTCCCTCCCTCCCTCCCTCCCGCCACCGTTTAATGTAGAACTTTTTGTTTGGGTCGGGAGCAACGGGGCTGTGAGGGCGGCCTGGCTGACAGCTCCGCTGCACAGGCCGCTGACAGGTTCTCAGGGCCGGAGGGTCAGAGAACGAACACGCAGTGCAACACGAGCACACTCGGCCAGCACGACAAACAAGCTCAAACTCATGCACTGTGACGGAGAAACATCACTAGGAAAAGGAATATGTGTACAAAACCAAAATGAATGCACTAGTGAGGACCTCATCTCCACCAAGTACTTTAAATCTCTCTAATGTGGAATTATTGTAGTTCTAAATTAAACTGTGAGGCTTCTTTTCCATCCCGAAGCATCAGTTAGATTAGAATTAGAGAATAATCGCAGTTGATTGAGCGTTGCATATTGTGTAATTACAAAATGAGTCTACCTCCGCTTGTTTATGATTTGGATCGGCTGACATCCATCCTCCAAGCGGATGGATACGATTTACAATGAATCCGAAAAACTGTGGGCTGTTCCCTCAAGTGGTGTTGTTACAACACGACTTTAACAACAAGTTTGACTCCGGAAACACAATATGATAAGAAAGCTTGATTAATGGTCCCAAAGCCAAATAGATGTGCTAATCTGCTCCGTCCACTTAAAAGTTCAGCTTTGAACTCATGAAGTCACAAGTCGGCCCTCTGTGAATGGGCTTAAATGAAGTCCCTGTGCAAATATGTCCTCACCTCCGGTGTGTCTGACTTAAACCGGCTGTCACCGCAGTACAACACAAACACACACACGCAAACACACCACGTCGCATTCACAACCCGCGCTTAGACTCGGCGTGTGAAAAGCCTCAACACTTAAGGGACGCGGCGAAGCGCCGATCCATCTGCCTCCCAACAGCAGTCTTCCATTAGCCGCACACATACTAGTAGTATATGTTGTGTGTGTGTGTGTAACATGTAGTACTTAAGCAGAAACACACACACACAACAATATTGGAAAAAAACATCATCAGAAAAAAAACATCAGCTGCGTGCACAGAGGACAGAAAGAAAGAAAACGCTAACCTGTGCAGAACATTTGCGCACTCACCTGTCTCTATCTCCAGCGGTGCTGCTGTAAAGGTGATTGGCAGCTCCATCGGCACACGCCCTCAAGAGTGCTGCACACAGACAGACAGACACTTTAGCCCGCGACACTAAAGGCAAACCATTTTATCTGGATTTCAAACCTCACATTCACCGGCGACACATTTCTGCACAAGTCACCCAGTTCATACCGGTTCCACAACAAACCAGTCTCCACAGATGTGGGCTTGTGATGGGTGTTTTTCGCTGTGCTTTGGGATGTTTCCAGAGTCTAAGTGGACTAATCCAGTCTCACTGCATGCATGGAACACCATATAGAGAGAGAGAGAGAGAGAATAGAATCCCAGCAATACATCAGAATTGAGCAGTGCTTGCGGCGTGAACGGAGAGACGGATGAATGTTCTTCTGACTTGAGAGCTTCTGAACACACAATAAATGATTCATAGAAAAAGGAAAATTTAACAATAGAAAATTTAAACAGCTTTTGTTGAACAAAAAACCTTGGTATCACTGCAGGTTAGTTTTAAAAGAAAAAATAATAAATGACACGCAGCAACTACATTGAATTTGACCCTGTAAAAGGCCGAGTAAGTGGAAGAGCACTTATCTTTTTTTTTGATTTTAGAAACATTCAAATGAGGTGGTTATTTGATGTTCTTAAAATGGTATTCAAGTCGCACTAAATCAGATGCAAACTATTTGCAAATGTATGCTCTTTCAAGGCCGCTGCTCTATTCAAAATGAACAGGCAGCCTATTTTTTTTTAAGGGTTTGGGGCTCTTGTGTTACACACGGGGGGGAAACACTTCAAAGTGTCGGCTGTCCTTTTCTACACCGGAAGCCCGCAGCGGAGAGGCGACGGGCCACTGGTGTACAAAAGATGCCCGTCTCATCTGCCTTCTTTCCTCAAAACGTTTCCATTGTGCACGTGTCACTTGTTTGTTTTACAACACAAAAAAACAATTATACGGTTCATTGATACGATGAGATTGTACTGTGAGCAGTGCCAGCAAGAACACATTCCTGGAAGGAACACCTCCTTTTGGTCCTTCCCGTTCCTTCCCTTTTTAAATGATTGTATTTATTAACGGGAGACGCAACATGTATGACAAGAGGGAACTAAATACAGAGCTCGCACTTAAATAATCACCAGGACCTTGCAAACGGAAACGGGTTCATGCACATCACATACGTGCATCTACAAAGCCGCACAGGCTGACACAAACACTTAGGTAGACGCGATTAGCAGAGATAAAAGGAGTTTGGAGAGGAGGGGGGGGGGGGGTCTAATCTAAATTTCCTTGTCTGAAGTGCTAAAAAAAGTGTGAAAATGCAGACAAATCTGCAATGATGTAAATAAGACACTCAAGGCAGAGCTTTATTCATAACCCTCACCACCTGCTGTTTGGATTGGAATGTAAATGACTCATTATCTCTGACGCAGTGCAAAGGCTGAGAAACTTTTCAAACAGAGAAACTCTTCTTTAAGCCTGCTGGTGCCCGACTGCGAAGATATCAGTCATTATCTGTGTGTACCCGCGAACACACGCACACACACACACACAAACAAAGTCATTTTCAGACTTAAGGCTCTAGTATAGCATACTTCTGTCAATCATTTACTCAGCTCTGTTTAAATGCATGCCATTAAAACACACACAACTCCAGTAAAATCTGAAAAGATGATTCTACCAAAAAGTGCAGCTTTCATGATAAACAACCTTAAAAAAATTGTCCCATCATATGCATTTTCTCACCATACTGTCGCCTTTAATCCATCAGTAATCTTTCTTTTGGTGGAGTAAAAAGGGCCGTCAGGCAATCACGATCTGCATTATTTCATAGGAGAATTCTCCTTTAAAAGTGAGGTCCCTTCCGGCTCGAAAGCAGAACCTCATAAATATCAATGAATGTTTTTTTTCTTCAATATCTTGTTTACACCTCTTTGGAGATCATTTCACACTGTAATTTATCATTACATTTACTTTATGCAAGGCTTTTCTCACAGTGCGGCCTCCCTCCCTCTGCGGACATAAAAAAACGCCTCTGCTAATGTCAGACGAATGACATGATAAGTTTATAAATTACATTTGCCTCATTAAGCTTCAGAAAGTCTTCTAGCGGTGGCGCTGCATCATACAGCAAAGGTCACAGACTTAATAAGAGAAACTGTTTTAAAGTTTTGTTCATTCTTGGTGTTGCTAAAAAAAAAAAACTAAAAAAAAAGGCTTTGGGTGTATTTTTTCTCTCCTTCACTTCTTTCCTTCCTCATTACAACACCTGGAAGCAAGATTTTGTTTTTCTATTTAATCCTGCATTGTCACATCCATGTGGTGAGTTAGCTGCAGGGGCAGTAGGTTGTTTTCAGTCACCCATATTTGAGCTTTAGCGCATAAATACCAAACCCCTTGAAGACTAGGATTGAGTTGCTCATTCACTTTGTGCACTGGTAAAATCAATACTGTACATTCCTACGATGTTAAGATTAAGAATGTAGTAGTAAAAAAGGGATGCGATTTGGAATGGGAAAGAATACAGCAGCAAGCAGTTAATGAAAGCTTTTGCATTGGAAAGAAACAAACGGAAAGGGAAGATTGGATTTAAAAAGTCTATTTAATGAAGGAAGGCAAGTTGTTGGATAGGTCAGGGAATGAAGAATTGGCTCGGGGTGATAATTCACATGACATTTTGAGTGATTTACACCGAGAGCCAAAGTTTAATGAGAAAGACGTTGCGACGTCCTTCACTTTGTTGCCGACGCGGGGGCCCCGGTTGGATCCGGGGCCGGATGGTGTGTACTCTCCGCTCACCGCGAGGGACTTCGGCCATTATGAAAAGGTTAAGGCTGCGATACCGAAAAGGTGGACGACGGGAGAAAAAGGGGAGATAAGTCACATCTCGAGTTTGCCCGTAATATGACGACCCAATTCGGGAGCTGCTGTCGGTAGACAGAATGTGCCTGCTGGGGATTTCTACGAGCCGCTATGGTGACCGCGGTGTCAAGGAAGTCTGACAAAATGTGTCATTTCTGCAATGAGAGGGGTCAACGGGGAAGAGATAAGCACAAAGGAGCGCATGTGAAACCAGCCGCTTTAGCTGCGGCAGTTTTCTAGTCTGGACATTTCTGATAAATTGAGCGAGCTGCCATCTGTCACGGTGAAGGCCGACTTTTAGTTTGTATTTGGCTTTTATGACAGAAGTACACGTGTCTGCAGTGGGTACCATAATACGTGACACCGGAGCGGAGTCCTTCATCCTATCCCGGCGTCGTCAGGTTCCTTTATTCCTGTTTTACGGGTAAATAAAAGTATATTTTTCCTCAAACCCCTCGTGTGTTTTCCGCTATTTGCTACTGTCTCAGAGCCGGACCACAACAGTGACAAATAGTAGTGCGCTTCTTCTATTGTTCCCATTGGTCTCAATTCACACAAAACGGGTCAAGCTTATTCAAAAGCTTATGTTGGAAAGGAGACCGATAGAGCCTCCGTCTCTACAGATCCCTCAACATTAAAGTTGTCTCCATCACAGTGGCAAAAAAGTGAAATGAACATGACAATGGTGATCTGTATACACACACAACTGGCATTCCCTGTATCGAGTGCAGCATTGTGAGATTGCCAGCTGAAACAACTGCGTCTTCTCCTTTCTCCTCGGACCACACGAGTTTAACGAAGAAGCTCGACAAAAAAAAAAAAGAATCACGCAGAGGCCCAAAGCTGCCTCAAGAACTCTGGCGGCGGCATTATGAGCCGAGCGAGGGCGGCGGCACCAGTGAGTGGAGATGACCTTGTAAATTAACCAGCCATAATAATCCCTCCCTGCGGGCTGCAAAACCAACTCCTCCTGCCACTCAATGGGCTGGATGACAGATAAGCAGGCCTGGAGATAATGCACACACACACACACACACATACGCACACGCACACAGCACTAAAGCTGTCATTACACACACTTTCCCTCTTGAGTCTGATGCAGGAAAGATGCATGTTCAACACACACACACAGCTGTGGGGTGCACGCTTTAGCAGCCCAGTATTGATGAGGTTGGCGGTGAGGATTAATACCCGTCAGGTTAGGGGTTTAGCGCTGTACAGGAGAGGGCAAACGGTCACAGAGGGCGCTGAGAAGATTATGATCCCTTTCTCTGCTCTCTCACCCACGCCTCAAATGTGATTGATTTCCGGCACAAATATGCCTCATTTTATTTTTCTCTAGCGTCACTTTCCCAGTCCGGATTCCTGCCCTTTGTTATTCCAGAGGGCAAATCTTTCACCGGCTCTTCTCTTTTCCTTTCCAGCTGTACGGGAATCCGCTTTGTCTGGGAGGCTTTCTGACGATCTCCAACCATTAACCCTCACTAACAGCTTCTCTCCCGAAGTGCCCGTTCGGCGCCGTCTGACACGTGTTCTTGGAAGCTGAAGTGTTTGCGTGTTTGTGCGTGTTTGACGCATCTGCGCACTGCAGACAAATCACTCGACCGGCCTCGATTGCACGGCTCATACTCCACCGGCTGATGGGCGACGCTCACAAACTTCAACTTCGGAAAGCTGCTCCACATCAACAAATGACGAAAATCAGGCACCGGCGCTGTGCTGTTCCCTCGGGGTGTGTGTGTGTGTGTGTGTGTGTGTGTGTGTGTGTGTGTGTGTGGAGGGAGAGACACCTTCACTGATTGCTCTATTGATTTGCTCGTTTTGTGTTGTTACACCAAAACAAGTGAAGGATCTGTAAGAAGGTAAACGGGAGACTGATTTGACTGAATGAAAAAGTGAGTGGGTGACCGACTTCACGAGCGGGTGGGCGGGCGGAAGGACTCGATGAGGATGAGGGAGAGGGTGCGGGAGTGAGATAAGCAGCTCGATCCCGCCGCACAACATCCCACTCGGCACGTCTAAATGAGCTCCCCCTTTGATCAGCGCTGCGCTCTCCCAGCCGGCATCGCTCCTGCTGCTCCCTGCTGCTCCCTGCTGCTCTGCCTCTCCCACGGGTGGCGACTTGGGGGGGACCCAGGGGCGGCACATCAGAGAAGCCGAGAGTGCAGCGTCGTCTGTAGAAGGTGGAGACCCTGGCTGCGGCGCCTCCAGGTGAGCAGCCATCTGGAGAGTGACACGCGCAGCCACGCGCACACCCCGACAAACTCCCGTAAACAACATTAAAAACACATGGCATCTCGAGTGAGGAATGATGCATTGGCTGAAAGCGCGTTAAGCATCGCGCTGAAGGAGATCGGCCGTCAACGCATCGCCCTGTCAAGACCTCGGGTCACTGCAGAGAGAAGAAGGCTCAAGAAAGCTCCCTAAATCCTGAAAAACACACCACAGCACTGCTGCAGCCAACGTCTCTCTGAAACTTTAGGTGCAAATGCCACAGGAAGTTATCGAGCTGCTTCGCGCTGTTTTTCTACCTCACAGTGGTCACACAGTGCTGTATTGACTGGGGTAAGACTTCAGAACAGACGTGAACCCCCCCCCAAATAACTACAACAGAAGGAATATCAATGGCTCCACAATGTAATCAAATACAATATGTGAGTCTAACTGCATTACTGCGTTAGACTCACATACTGTATTTGAAAACAATGCTATTAAATGACAGAAATCAATCTCCAATCTCAATGGGGCATAAGAAAAAAAAATCTATTATCGGTCTAATATCGCCATTTATGGTAGAAATGAATCATTTAAGAGGGATATTGAAATACTGTCTTCAATTTAAATATTATTAACATTAAAAAAAGAGTGTTGAAATACATTTCAAAAGGGTTTCATCCCTGGATGCACACTGAAGGACTGTAAATTTAATATGCCAACATCTTCTTCCTTTGAATTCTATATTTTCTTTATATTCTTGATAAATTAACAATCGAAAGGGTCTTTATTTGCCTTCAGACATACTTTGTTTCCTTACCGTCCTTCCTGATTGCATAAATCCACGTATAACACTTTTTATTGTTTGCCCACAGGTTTTGTTGTTCACACCCAGCGATCCAGGCCACTTCTCTCCACTAACCCTGTTCACTAAGCTCCGCTCCTTAGCAGTTCACCAGATTTAAAATAAAAAGTGGTAGGACACAGACACGGACGATTTCACACACACACACACACACACACACACACACACACACACACACACACACACACACACACACACACACACACACACACACACACACACACACACACACACACACACACACACTCTCATCTCACAAGCGACCCCTCAGGGAGTCTGCAGCTCTATTCCCCTTCAAAAACCTACTTTCCCCCTTTTAACGATGAGCCTTTGGAGCACCAGTCTCCGTTGTAATATTTACACCCTTTGAGTTATTGACTAGAGGAAAAACAGCGTTTTTTTGCATCGACCACGTCGCTCCCCCGCTGGCCGGAGTGGACACTTAGCGACGCGGTCCGTGTTCACGTAATTTACCGAGCAACCAATTAGCGGTAATGAATAGAGGCACACTTGGATGAATCCGAAGGGACGATATTCTTGTTACATTCGGTGACTTGGAACGAGAGAGAAAAATGTGAGTGTTGGGGCCGCTGAAAGAACGGCCTCCTGAGGAATGAATACCGAGCTTTCACGCTATTCAGCTATTCAGTCTCATTCCAGGTACGCGTGTTAAGTTGACCTTGCCTTAACTGACGTTTCAGATACAACACTCTTCAAAGTATTTAATCACGATAATAAAAAGAGTCTCAGGGGCAACGAAATCATGCTGAATATTCCAACTGTGAGCCAACTGTTATGAATTGTAATATAAATGGTCTACATCCTACAGCCACGGGAGTTAGAAAACCAAAAGATGGCAAAAGAATTATGTCATCTTAAACTTAATTAAAACACATCTCACAAGAAATGTGGGCAGAGGGCAGAAAGGGGGCATTTTCAATGGCATGGCAGTAATTATGATATTGCACAGTGGAGACTACACAGGCCAGAGAGCACGGCCCCTCAAAAAAACAGCAGGGGAATAAATGCCTGCCGCAACTCAATGAAGATGAGATCCAAGCAATATTAAAGAGGCTCGTGTGAGATTTACCTTTTCTCCAGAGAATGTGCAGGTAGTCTTTATTTAGAGGCTGGTTCAGAATAATCAGACAGATCCTCTGCGTGCCTGCACAAGAAAATAGGGGGGGGGGAAGGAGAGCGATATAAGTGAAAAACGACAATCAATAGTCAGACACCACAGCGGCGATGAAACACGCGACGGCCGCATTGCAGAAACACGTCGTCGTTTGCTTGTCTGCAGAAATAAAATAAGAATGCCGGCTGTTCTTTAAGGCAGCGCCAGCGCTAAATAAAGAACGCAACCTAAAACAACGCTGTGATAATGACGCCATTGTCACGGGCATAGGAAGCTCAAAATGTCCGATGAGTGGTTTGTTTGCCTGAGAAAAAGAGGGAGGGCAGTTTCTCTCTAAGTTATGCAACATCTTTCCAGCACCTTTGCCTCTCGTGGACCAGGGGCACGAGTCAAAGCCCTTAATGTGACTGCTGGTGTGTGCACGGAGCCGCACACCAGTGCACATTTGAATACCTCGACCTTGATGGCACACCATCTGTACCGTCGTGGCGGCGGTGGGAAGCCCTTTCAACACCGAAAGGGCTTCCCAACAACAGCTAATCCCTTCCCTCCTCGTTGTACGGCCACGCTACTTCATAAAGTCGCAGGGTTCGTCGTGTCCTTTCGCGAACCCTCTTTTCTTTTGATCCGCTTCTAATGCAGATCCCCCTAATACTTTAGAAATGTGTTCTTTCCGCGGTAGATGAACAGAAATACGCTGTCATCGACATGAATGAAAACAGAGCAGCTGTAAAAGCTTTAGCGGATGAGAAACCAAAGCACGAGCTCTCCCTCCCCTCCGTTTCTAAAGTAGTTGCCCTGTGTAGCGAAGCCCAAATGCCTTGTGCAAGAAACAATGTGATTACGTCGCCCTCTTTCCGCTCTCTATGTATGCAAATTACACACAACTGGAAACCAGTGTTGAAACGGCACAGCGCAGCATATCTAATAAGGCCTGCATCTTTCCCATCACACATCAAAACACATCAGAAAGGCAGCAGGAGTGTGGGAGGGAGGGGAGGGGGTTGGAGAAAGCAATGGTTAAAGGGGGAAGAAGAACTACTTCTGGAGGTTTTATGAAATTCTCATTGCAAAATGTGTCGCGAAAAAGCTCCCTTTGTAGTGTTGAACCCTCGAATGCAAAGAGTGCATTCTGACCCAGCTGAGAAAGTGTGGAGGAAAAACATAGTCTTTGTTGCGGCTTGATGTTGTTAAAAAGAAGTTCACATCCGTGGAAGGTCATTTCCAATAGGAAAGTCACCCCCAGCAGAGTGACGTAAAGGGGAGAAGAAAGAAAGAGGACACGAGGAAGTGGAGGTGAGAGGGAGGAAAAGGAGGAGCAGATTTGTCAGTCTTGTCTCCTAATTGGCTAGAGGTGTAGGGAGAACACAAGACAAACCCAACCAGCCGTGACTTTTTCAGATGCCCCCCCCCGTCTCTCACACACACACACACACACACACACACACACACACACACACACACACACACACAGAGAGAGAGAGAGAGAGAAAAGTGTGCAGCCTTTTGTGCACTCCCTTCAAAGAAATGTCACCTTGGAAGTGCCAGACAGCATAAATACAAAATACCCACACACACACACACACACACACACACACACACACACACACACACACACAGATATTCCAAGAACAGGCATTTATAATTAAAAAGATAGAACTCAAAAGGCTAACTTTGCAGAGCAGGGATTTTAAAATGCAGACACCCAGGGGCTGTTTTTATATCTAGATAAGTAGAGAAAAAAGAACTAAATAATTTCCAAACTGAAAAGGAGGAAAATGTTGGGAGAAAGAAAAAAAAAAAGTGTTTAGCGTGTATGTGAAGCATACAGGGAATTTAAAAAAAAGCTTGCAGTAGCTTGTATTAGAAAGTGACGGCTTCATCAAGATGATGTGTGTGTGTGTACTCTGATCTGCAACCGCCATTTGCACTCGCTGTGAAATCACTAGAACAAAGCTTGGATTTGCACGGGGAGCAAACTCAGGTGCGTGGCCTGTAATGCTTAGCCAGCGTGTTTGAGCAAACGTCTGTTTCAATGAATGCTTCAGAGTGAGTCTCTCTTGAACAATCTTGGCCTTTGAGCGTTGATTTATTTATTTATTATTCTTTCTTTCTTTCGAGGCGTGCAGGCGCACACCGCGTGCACGCATGTCCGAGAATGTCAAGTACGTACGAACATATGTTCTCTTACCGGAGCACAATAACATCGGCCCTTAGCGGTGTAACAGCAGGATTACAACCTTCAGGCCGCGATCAATAGGAGACGGAGAGGGAGAGAGAAACAAAGGGAGCAAGGCGCCGTAACGCGAGCTGCACTCCTTCAATACGTGGCTCCCTCAGAGGCACTCATTCGTTCATCCACTCATTTGGCAACATTGGGAGGCCGTTAAATGGATTGCATCATGAATTCGTTCATTAAATTAGTTAGTACCCAAAAGTATGGGGAAAAAAAATGTCCTTCACAAGTTCAAATCTCCCAATTATAATAATAATAATAATCAACATTTAATTTGTATAGTCACTTACAGAAAACATAAAATATCCAAATTGAGCCGAATTGAGCGAAAAGCAGCAGAGAAATGCAGAAGAAGCTGGTAACAGATTTTGATTAAGAAAGTATAAACATTCTAAACAACTGATGGAGGGGTTTGAGAAACATGTTAAAAGAAAAGTAATAATATTGATAATGTACCATAACCATAATGGGACAAAGTCTGTGGTCAGGAGAGACAAACCAAAGTTTGTAACAGCAATATTTCATTAATCCAACATCAAGGAAATGGCTGGAAAACAAAGGCTTCCACTGATTTTACTTTGTTTTTATTCTTTTTCAAACTATTTGCATTTGACGAAGAGGAAACACGACCAACCAGAGACACAAACAAGTGCAACAAAATTACTTTAAAACAGTTATTGATGAAAAACAGGGAGAAAGCGGAGAACAAACAGGCGACATAAAAGCACTCGAGAGTAGACGAGGACATGAAAACAGACAAACAAATAAAGCAGAGGCAGAAAAGCTCTGACAGTCAGAGAAGAGAGAAACACATCGCGTTTGGTTTATCATCCCGTACCGCGGGGGCACGAGGCGGGGTGGGATTGTCATCTAAAGATGACAATAGCAACACGGTGACATTTAGCACCCCGGCAGATTGAGAGCAGGGGCACAAATATGACAAATGTTGATTGAATTCTGTGGTTTGATTATTGTGTTCGGCAGGAACGACACACGCTCTGAGAAGAAGTTCGGCCATTGTTTTATGGAGAGTAAGTGGCTGGATTTCCAATTTAAGGGAACAGTCTCCTAGGCAATAGCGAGAGGAATAAAATGAAATGAGATCCTTTTCACCAACCAGATGCTGTGAGAAACATTCAATTCTGGCCGCCTCAGTAAAGACCCCTAGACGAACAGTGATGAGAGAAACATTCAGTAAATTGCAGAGCACAGGAGAGGTTATAAAAAAGTGATATCATGTGTATAGCATGTGCAGAAAAATACATTTGAATCTTAGTAGTTGAATTTCAATTGCTCAACTTGAATAATAAACTAAATTATTCACATAATTCAAGGTGAATGTATTTTTGGAACTAGATTCCAATAAAACGTGGAGGTGCGTGCATTCACCTGCTCCGAAAAAAGAAACTTCGACTTCCACATTGACTTCCTCACAATTCAAATGCCGTCTTCAATTCAGTGACATGCACATGGAGTATTTGAAGAGGAGCCATTAAGTTCTGATCCACGGAGTGACAAAACATCTGTTTTCTCACTCCTAAGATCTCTATCTCTATCCATATCTTGGGTGTGTGGGTGGGTAACCAGTGTCCGCCACCCCAATTGAACTTGAACAGAGTGAAGTGGCTGCTAAGCAACCAATGGCAGTCTCCTTTATTATAACCGACCAATATTTTGAGCAAGTTGCAAAATACGCTCTTGAAATAGATCTCAAAGAGGACGTGTCCATAACCTGTAACAGCAGCTGTAGGAAAATGTCCGAGGAAGTAAAGAAACATAGCATTACAAAAGGTAAGGAGAAGAAATCAATATGACAGTTCTTTGTAAAATAACCGTGATATGTGTTATCCCAGTGCCGGCTACAACGGGCAAATAAAATGTATGAATTCAAGTTGAATGTACTCGTGGTCCTATTTCCTACCTACACGCGTAGGGAGCATTCAATGCCGCAGGGTTGTTTTCCACAGTTTTTCCGTTTATCGCTGCATCCGAGGGAACGTCCGCCAGGGAACACCTGATTTGCAAATCACTTAAATTTTATTTAATTTAAATTCAATCTGGTCAATTGGCAGTACTACCGCCACCCACAGAGCGCCGGTTCTGCTCTACGAGCCAAACTGTTGTACAATCACTTTGACCTTTAGAGATCTTGGAAAAAAAACCTGCCCTCGGGCAGCTTTCCCTCCTCCACACTCACACACACACACCACCAGAGAGCTCACAAACACCTTGACCTTAGCGCCGTGGCTGAAGGCAGCTACAGCCAGCCTCTTCGTCGGGTCCCTAGAGAGCCCGGCGCCGACCATCCGTAGGGTTTCTTTCAAGAGCATCCACACAGATAAACAACATCTTTTCTGGAAGTAATCTCGCCACGCCGAAGACGGGTTTCCGAGTAAGTGAAACTTTATAAAAGCACAGAGATTGTATTCAGGAGCAAGATTATTTATTTTTTTGAAATGTTTCAATAATCCCAATGCCCTCTCAGAGTTAGTTTTTCTCTATCGGAAAACATTACAAGCAAACACCGCAGGCCCCAATTCAACGAGGAATCATTATTCACGCGGGCGAATAAAAAGGGGCAAATAGAAGAGCGTCTCATACATATTGTTGTCAAAGTACCAGAGATTTGTTTTGGAGTTTTAATTCCCCCGAGGCTGTCTGTGCATGTCCAGGAGAACAAAGGAAGGCGCTACCTGAGGGCAGAAGGCAGTCCAAAGGCGTCAACTCTTCCTCCATCGCCGCGATCCACAGGAGCCCGTCTTCAAATCAGTGGACTCACCTGCAGGAGGACACACGTGTCACACACACTGTTGCTGCTGGCTTTTGTTTTTTTATTTACTTAGGGTAAGTAATGTATAATATAATCCTTAAAGTAAAGCCAGCACCAACCTTGATCCCTTTAAAGCTTTACAAGCCAACTAGCAGAGAACAGAGTAAAGCACGATTCAGAGCACAACAAAGCACCGTGTAGATACAGATCGCACAACAGTTACTCAAGCACTGCTGCACTTTCAACAACGTCCTTGTACCTCCTCTCTGTAACAACAATGCTTCCTCATTCCTACCCACACACATGGCAAACAGAACAGAACGGGATCAATTATTAACTCAAGTGCATCTGCTATTACATTTGACTATTTCAGATTTACAATTAGTACGGCTGAGGGATTGTGTAAGCGTTTATATTGTCGTACGCCTCTTGTAGGAAAAGGAAACAAAAGGTGAACTTGTAAATATCCCGTTTTTACATTTTATTAAAGCCACAAGTGGTGAACCATTACAATCTGCTGCAATGGTTGTCAATACCGTCACGTGTGGATAAACAGCTTTTCTGTGACCGAGTTATACAGACAAAAAACGATATACTCGGTTCACTGCATCTTAATATTTACATCATTTACAGAGTATCAGGAAGCATTCTAAATAAAACATGCGAATAACCCACAAGTTGGTGCTTCTATAAGGCGGTGTTAAGGCTTATTGGGCTGCAGGTGATGCTGCTAAAAACAAAAAGCCACGAAGTAAATGAGCGCGTTGAACTCCGCGCGCTAACGTGCACGTGTGACGTAACACCCCGCTCGCGCAGCGATGAGCAGCGATGCTCCCTCGTTGTCCACCGGTAAGACTCATAAAACGCCGCCACAGCAACGCAGACAACGCACACGGCAACACTCCGCCTCGCCGCCAATAAAGCGACCTCGCGTTATTAGCCTGGCGTTGCTTTGCCTGGTAGATATTCATTAAAACTCACGGAATGAAGCGACTTCCGGTATGGAAGACGCGCTGGTAAACAGTCGAGGAGAGGAGCGCAGAGAGAGAGCGCGGACAGCAGCGACGACGAGGGGTCGGAAGTTGTGACGAGGACACCTGCAGGACAAAAGAGGTAACGCGCTTCCTTGCACGTCGCTATAAAAGCAATGGGGGTTTGCATTGGATGCACTGCGGGCTAATGCAAACAGAATGAACAACTGCTTTCCTGTTAATGGTATCAGTAGACGTTATGGATTAGGAAATGTCACTAAATGAAGTCAAATAGCATATCTGATTAATTTAAATATAATATATATTTATATATAAATATGATATAGTTTCTAAAATATATCATATTTACCTAAACTGATTGAAGTGATCTATTAGTATTTCTGTGTTTAATGAATACAGACAGACCCAATAGAATACACATACATTCACATGATTTAATATGATATTTAGGACACGAGTGACTGAAAAGGCAATTGCAAAGACAAAAAAAGTCCAAAACATGAAATGGTCCACACTCAATAATTTATAGCACCCACAAACACACAACCTCTCGCTCTCACCTATCTGCCAACAGCACGCAGCCAGACTACACAGTAACCCACCGAAAATGCAGATAAATCAGAAAACTACACAGTAATACGCGGGCAAAACACACACACACACACACACACACACACAGGTAAACAAACACCATGGGTACATGCGCACACACACATGTGTTTGTACTGATGGTGTATGCTTCAGATGTCCTCAGACAGCAGTAGAAGCAACGTAAACCAAGAAATCAAGTCTCTCTCAAGGTGAATCCACTCCGGACGCTCGTTAAAACAAACGTTCTCTCATCAATCAGCACTTGTCCTGTCTCCTAGATAGACTGCACATGGGGGGTACACACACTTAGCACACAGTTTGCACAGGCATGTATGAGGTCGGCTTGCACACAGGCACTCTCACACACACACACACACACACACATGCTTTGCTCAGATGCATGGGAAGTACTTCATTCGTTGGGCATGCATTATAAATACATCTATGAATAAATTCCAAGCTGAGTGCATTCTTCATTGGCAGGGGTCTTTATTTTTTTACAAGGCCACATCACCCGAATGTTTGAACGGAGCTATTTCCTATTACTTGTCAATCATTCTGTCTAATATTTAACCCTTTCCTTTCAAATCTTACATAAATATAAATATATATATATATATATATATATATATATATATATATATATATATATATATATATATATATATATATATATATATATATATTATCAGAATGAAGTTAAATGCACAGCAGGAAAATCATCACACCTGGTAGATGATTATTTCAAAGAAAAAGCCTCTTTCTCAAGAACTGGACCTCTGCCAGGCGCGCTCTTTCTGTCTCGTTCGAGGTAATAAAACAAGTTTCTCAATATCTCTTGCCAACTGCTTTTTTTTTACCTCCCTCTCTCTCTGCCTAAAAATGTGGCCGGGCTCCAGGTTGTGGCTATCTATCTTTTGCAGCTAATTGCCTTCATTATTTGGCACATCAGCTCCAGCAGGGCCGTTGCCAATTCCTCACCTGGAATAACAACAAGGTTACGTGATGTTTAGTTGCTAAAGCGGAAGTGTAATTCATTCGTTTTTTCTGAAAAGCGTTGCTGTGACGATTTTCATTTCATCCTCTCCTCGGTCGCGTATCACAATGACGTTAGAGGGTTTGTCCTGAGTTCAATTAAACGTCTCCTATCATCGAAGACACGGGTCACATTACAGTTGTGGCCCACTTGATACTCGCAGAATGCACTTGTTGACACGTGATGAAACCAAAAAATGTACACACTAACCTGAAAATGTAGACTCTCTCACTAAATTCAGATTTTTGTGATGCTCGACAAAGGTGGATAGCGGCTCAAACGCGTCGGATCAGGCTGCTCGGGGGACACCGTGCAGCTCTGCTCAGTTGGACAACTGTGCAGGGAGTAATAGCAGAGGCTAAGTGTAACAGACTCAGGGCTAAGCTGGATATTTTTCTTCTTCATCTGCCAGTGAAGATGAACCTTTTAGTTTTAGGAGTGAACAAGACAACAAGAGTAATGGGAGGACAGCAGGGGGGGGGTTCCCGGGGGTGTCCCGAGGTAGAGTCTCCAGCTGCTGCCATGGTCCAATAGGGTTTAAAAAAAAAAGCATTGTGCAACGTCCTGCTTGGAGGGAGATTTCTCTTACAGCGAGCAAACGCACTACACGGGAAAGAGTCAGGGCTTGAATGACTATTGACACCCCTCAGCTCAGAGAAGAAGAAGAAGCCGGATGCATTACAGGTGATTGTGACCCAGGATGTCGAAGTGGAGGCTCTTTTAACTCTAATACACGGGCAAGTTGGTGATTATCAGCCACTTGGCAGCTTCTTCCCTGCGGCACTGCCTTTGCTGTACTGCACTTAATACTCCAGCAGGATTCCCGTCACATATCCGCGGGAATCTCCAATGAATTTTCTTTGTGTTCACAATATTACACGCCTGAGGGCCGGTGTCACCTCACCTGCTTGTCCCGAAGCTGGGATGGAAGACCGACTTTGAGGACGGGGTGGCACCAGAACTCGTATCTGTTGAGGAGGCCAGCGGCTGGGCCGAGCGTGGCAGTCATTTTTCTGTTCCTTTGGATAAAACCAAAAATAAGCTCCATGGGTCTATTAATCACTCATGCCTCTGATTCTGCACATCCGTCCTGAGGGAGTGTGTATTAGAGGATGTATAGGGTTTAAAATGTATTGAGAAGGGTGTGGCGGGAGTCTGATCCGTCCAAGTCCAACCCGGAAAAAGGGGTATTTTCACTACACCCCCCGAGCACGGGGGGAAGCACGGCCTCTCTCTCTTATTTGTGGGGAATAAAAGGAGATATTCTGGACGGGGGAGCTACCAGGCTGTGTGTGGGATGATGCAGATGGTGCCTGGTGAATAGCCTCAAACAGCTCGCCACCACCAGCGGCAGGAGGACACGGGCTGCTCTTCAGAGGTCAGCAAACCTGCCTGACGGCCTTTGGCCAACAACCTTTGAAAGCGGCGCGTAGTTTAACTTTGTTGCATCATTGCCAACGGGTTTGAAGTGTTTTAACAGGCTCGGAGCAATGAAAGGGCACATTGGGTGGGGGGGCGATTAGGTGTATGTGCTCTTCTTCCACACAAAAAAACAACAACATTATGCAGAATTGTTTGTTTTCAGACCAAGCTGGCTACTTATGCGGGTGAATGGTCGGGTATCAGGCAGTGCTGAAAGAGATGGCCTCAGCGTGCCTCAGCATTTCTCTCAAAATGATGTTGTCATGGGGGTAAAGAAGGTTTAGGGCGTGTGGAATTCAACTGGGGAAAAAGAGGGTCAGATGCTCGTGCGCTTCTGCTGACAATGTGGATTTCTGACGAGTAGCTTTTTAGTTTTTCTCTTCGGCTTCAGTGTGTGAGACGGAGGGAGAGAGAAACGCGTATTCCAACATACTAATCTCAAGTCGGGTAAGGTAATGAGGTAACATCTATTTGCTGCTGAGAAGGCACCCCGTGATGTGACAGTTGAATGATATTTCGCGAATGACTATTGATGCGTTCATTTCAATCTTAACCAGGGAGCGCGATGTTGTGGCTGACTAAATATTACAATCAAGAATAAAAACTAAAACATAATGTCTCAATAACGTGCAGATTGGTATTGAATTGATGTGGGACAAAAAGAAGAGTGAGATACACCGTACACATATTGGTGCGAGTGTTTGTGGGAGTTGATGCGTTTCAACTTCTTGTTCTGGTGCATCACACTGACGGCCATCAGTTTGAATTGTGTGTGTTTGCCCCCAGCCCAGCCCCCTCCCCCCCCCATCCTCTCACACGCTATCACTGTTCTCCCTTCCTACTTCATTTGTCCATTAAAGCACCATTGATCTTTCTCTCCCTCTCCTGCCCAGTCTCCTGGGTTCCGTGTTGTCTAAACACACAAGACAGACAGACACTCTGACAACGAATCGATCCGTTTAATGAATGAAGTATCTACAAATCTCCTCTATCCGTCTGTGAAGGACTGTTTGCAGAATGTTTTCTGCTTAATATTTTATCTGAACCTGCTCTCATTTATCTGTAAAAACAAGTACAACAAAAAAACAAAAGTCTTCCATTGTCTTTAATTAATACTTCCCTTGTATTAATGACTTATCATTTCTCCCGCGCTGAAGAAACGAGCAGGAAAAAGTCCAAAGAATCATCAGAGTCAGAGTACACCAAGAATACCATGGAATATATATAATAATATTATAAAGAAATATGAACTATTTGCTTATTGCAATAAGTTATGGAGCACTTTAATGATGCAGAAGGTTGATAATGACCATGCAGCAGATGATCGCTAACTCCCAGATGTTGCTAAGTTGATGGTTTGTGATTATCTCGCTCAGCTGTGACTCACGCGGCTGACACGCGTGATAAAATTGATCTTGTCTGTTTTTGATTAGCACTCAAACATTTCTTACTGTAGCTTAAGTATGACGTAATCACCCAGGTGAAAAACACCGGCAGCTGCGTTGTCATTAATGCAAATGCACAAATCTAACCTAAGCTGTGGTATCAACTCTCCCGACACGCAGCCGACGGGCTCCAGGGACCCTGTTTGCGATTCCCAAGTTGCCCTTTTTTCTTTTTCATTGGTGAAAAGAACGCAAAAGGCGCTCGTTCATCTTCTTTTTTTTTTGTCGCACTGAGTGGAGCTGTGTAATCTCAGGAGAGGGTTTTTTTCTGGGGTTATTTGTGTGTGTGTGTGTGTGTGTGTGTGCGTGTTCTTCATACACCACAGTGTTACATTGTGCTTACCTTTGATACAACACAGTAGCTGCGTGGTGGATTTACTGCTAAGAGAGACAGTCCACCTTTTTTTTTTTTTTCATTCAGAATTCAGAAGCGAAGGAAGCGGAGACGCACAACCCACAACACGGACTTGATCCGTGATTGTTCCATCACAGTGTTATGTAAATCAGCCTGCTGTTTTGAGGTTACATTGCTTTTATTGAAATAGCTCGGCTTCCTCACCAAGGCGAGCTGGTTCGCTGTACTCTCCTCATTTCCCTAAATCCCAGTCACCAATTCACTTGACTTTGGGAAGCCTGAATGAAACATAATGGAAAGATTTTCAAATTGGTCCATGTTTGGATTATATTACAGAACACGGGGAGGGACAGTTGTCGAAGGTCCTTTTTTAATAACTGATGGAGCGTTTTCAAAACGCACTTTCTATCCATTTTATAGAGGCCGGTTAGTACGAATACCGAACAGACTTTTACAATTCACTTTTTCACATGGCATAAAGAAACCGTTCTCCTCTTCCCCCCGTCCAGATTTTTACGTCTTTCAAACTAGCAATCTTCTGCTGGGGTCTCTAATCTCCTGGTTAGTATTGCTCATATTTATGTGGAGATGTATTGGGTAAAGAACGGGGACCTGTGAAATCCTCTCGCTTCAGCACCAGGAAGAACTTGTGACAGAAAAGCAATGTAATAACTTTACTCTTCATAAAATATGACCTAAGGCAGTGACTTTAATCTTCCATCGGTATGTGCTCGCGCCGATTGAGCTTTAAACTCGGCATGGAGACTTTTTAGCTTAGTTTGGAAGGTGCCTGTGATTGCGTGGGTTTGCATCTTGGCTTCAGTGCGCTGCCTCAAGTCTGAATTGTCTCCAAATTACTTTTTACTTACACTTCAACTCTGTCTGAAAAATACATTATGCCAAAAAATATAGTGGATGTGGCTTAAGTGCAATATAAAAAATAAAAAAAACGTGGCACTCGGAGAAAGAAAAGAAAGAGAGCAAAAGTGCAACAGTGTATTTTTGTGCATCGAGACTGAAGTTGTCATTCAGAACAAGACGCAGAGGATGAACAGCTGTTGTCCTTTTCTTTTTCTGTGCATTCTTCGAAATGATCACTGAAAAGCATTTTTTTTCAGCAAGCAAGTCACTCACACAATGAGACAATTGAAAGACTACTTCTCTTGTGTGAATTATAGTTAAACACTAAAACACAAATAGATTTGGACTGCTTCGTATTGTACGTTGCAGTGAGATTATTATGCATTATGGGCTTGTTTATAACTACAGTCACGGGCGTCATTGAAAGTTGTTAAGGAGGATAATAAAGTTATTGCTTCTTCCACTTGGTTGAATTCAGCGCTCGAGCGATGACATAATTCCAAGGAGCGAGAGATTATTTGGGTTTTGTATACGTGTTCGTGATGCTTGCTCACCTTGTGGGCTTACCGCAGGAGTCTCTCCAGGGAAAATAATTCAAATTTGCTTTTGGTTTTGTTTTAATTTGTTTCTGTTTCTGACTAGCGGCCCATTTCATCCATCTGTTAATTAAAAAGCATTGTCAGGGTCAGTAAGGAATCACAAGGTGTGTCGAGGGGAAAAGATGTTTGACTTTTGGGTTTTGACTGTTAACTTTAGGAGACATGCCTTGTGATCTCTAGCTTTTATTCAACCGCTGTTGTGGAGCAAGTAAAAACAACTGAGGCAATCATTAACGGGGGTTTATTACAGCTCTTTAGGTTGTCCAAAATGAACACTGAAGAGAACTCAGTTGAGTCCAACTTGCATCTGTCCCCAGAGGCTTTGAACAGACGAGCCCTGTTTAAACTCTGTTACAGTCCCTTTTACCTTATTTTATTAGAGCTGATCATCTCAAGATTGATTGTGCCTTTCACAACCTTCTCTTTAATATAGTATAATGCTTACTATCTGTTTTAAGGATATTTTAAAAAATTGTTTAAGTCCAATTGGGGCGAAGAGAAGAAAAACTAGGCGGGTGGAAAGAAGAAATCAAGAGAGAGAAAAGGACAAAAGAAGGAAAGAAAGGAGGGAAAAAATATTTATATTGCCAGAAGCACAGAAGAATAGATAGATAGATTACCGTAGCAAAAAGCTGCTGTTAGGGCTCGATTTAACGTACAAGCAATCTTCCTGCAGAGTGTGTGTGTGTGTGTGTGTGTGTGTTGCTCTGCAGTCTCTTGGGGCAGCTCTTTCACAATATACCACACACACTCTCTGCTCTCCATCTTTTTAATTCTCTCTCCTGCATGCTTTATATCTTACCATGTACTTTGCCTCATAAGTTATCCTGTCACATTTTGTCACACATAAGGTGTCTCTCTCACAGCGCAATTAGGCCTCGAGGGTCATGAACTTTTTTTTTTTTTTTTGCATTGCAATCTCCTGTTTTATTAAGACAATAGTCACAGAGAATCTAGTTACCTTCCATCCCATTGTTTCTTTTAAACAGTTGAAGAAATTAGAGAAAAACATTGGGGAAAAAAACAGGCTTTTGAACTAGTAAAATGTCGTCACCTATTTCGCTAGTCAGTAGACCTTGAATTGTTTTGCGTTGAATTATTAATCCACTTTAGGATAGTGTTGAATATTGCATATGACTATTTAAGTGAAAAACTGATAGAAAATCATTAAAAAAAGACACAAGGCATTCAGATTATTGAAATACAGTCGCAGTGCGACTACTGAGTAGTTTTATTTATAAATAGGAATAGTAAATGAGAATGAAACCAATACTTATTAGTTTAATCTTATTAAGTTATACAAATTTAGAATCATAATGATAACACTTCATTGACCCCAAGGGGGAGATTGGCACGTTATAGCTACACTTCAATGAGCGTAAACTATCAACACAATATACACATAGCATCTATTTTGATAAAAATAAGTAATACGTACTATAAGAAGGGCGCATCTTGGAGGAATGGCTTCCTAACAAAACGCATAAATATCTAAATGACAAATTATTCATGTAATTATTTGTTTTCCTCTTTGTACTTAAGGGGGGACTGTGGATAGAGTACGATCAGCCGTATTTTCTCGCAGCTGGAAACACAATTACGCCTGAAAGTGGGATTTTTCCACTGAGAATCAATACAAACTGAAACGTTGTATTTGGTGTTAATTTGCTGATTTCCTGAAATTGGCTTCCAACTAAAAAGTTTTGGCATTCTGTGTCCGCTGTTTAAAATACACTAATTCACTCCTCTCCACTTGGATGAGACATCTTAGAAAGATGAGGATACATTTTGGGAGTTTTTCAAGTGTTTCCTAGCTCAGTCTTGCTGCCTTTTTAAAACAACTGGCAGGTTGGTTGTGAAATCTGTAATATGCTGCATTACACTTTCTCGTTTCATATATATGTTCAATAACAATTCGCTTGTTTCATCACTTTGCCCTGAAGGTGTATAGAACACGGCACACCCAAACGCACAAATAATCGCTCAGTGTTTTCTCTCGGGTAGCGCGCCAGATGCTTCTGTTTATGTCTCTGGTATGATATTAATTAGGAAAACAATGATGCAAGACAATGTTCGACTGTCTGAGAAACTGCCTGTTTTGCGTTTGTAATTCACAAGGTGCCGCCGCGGCTGTCTGACTTGCAGGGCAGAAGCTTTGTTGGCTGGCAGATTGGCTGTCTTGATTGACAGATTCGCCTGCGTTGCCGACCGGCCGACTGCAGGGGTGATGCAGCGGCAGCTGAAGAAAATACAATGCCCCCCCGCACCGGGAGAAAATGTGTAAACGAAAAGTAGCTTGAAGATCTCACTGGCAAGGCTTGCTCTTTCTCCTGAGCCGTGTTGTTCCGACGATTTTAATTAAACCAAATACCTTCAAGGGGTTATGTTGACTGAAAAGAGGCAGCATGAGAGAGAGACAAGACCGTGAGCGTAAGCCCCCAAAGCAATCATGGTACCGGTATGCCAAGAAAAGATTCTTTAGCAGAGTGGCCGACGTGCATTTTCCAGTGTAGCTACCAAGGGGTATTTTTGACATATGTCTGAGGTGCTTACGAATTCCAATAATATGATTCTGGCAACTCGATCTCATGGGAAGGTGAATAAAAACCACAATTTCCATGTGTCTCCGGTACCCATAATTGGCTTTTTGAGTATTATTTAAACGCCACCGGGTTACCAATGCAAAGCGGCTTCACGTTGAGTCGCTGTTTTGAAAAGGTCGTGGTTCCGTTTAGCCTACTTCAATATTTGAGCTAAAGAAAAATATGTACGTCAACGCTGTAACATTGGTACGGAAAACCCTTCACAAACATTTTTCATTATTTGGAAAAAAAACACACAATTTCAATACTTTTAAAAACACAGAGGTCTCTCTTTCTATCACTGCAAAGCGTATTTTCTATATAACTGGATAAAGTTAAAAGGGGCCGTGGGGAAAGAAGCTCTGCTTGATGTACTTTAATCTGACAGCGGTCTGCTGGACTGAGATACGGTGTGCAACATCTAAGGATAAGGAATATTATTAACAAGTTGACTCGGTTGTTTGGCTGTTTATGTGATATACTCTGGACTGCAGCTGAAAAAATAAATGCAGTGTTATTGGAAATGCTTTGTACGCACATTTAACTTTTCTTTTTTTATGGTCATGAATTTGAAAATAAATTGCCAGTGTCTCAGATGAGGTAGTAGGGAGGTTTATGCATTATTGACAGTATTTATGGGGGAAGGTGACTGTGTATATTGTCCTCCATCACAGCTGCTGTAACTTTTAAATGAAATGGAGCCGCGTCGTCAAATGAGCCATTTTATGACCGTGACAGGTGGAAAGTACAACATTCCTTGGACTTGTCAACCTGTCCGGTGCGGACCCTTTTCCAACGGCCCTTAAACTATTTCATTGGCGATAATCAACGTGGTTGTGCAAGAAGACCACCCCAAGTTATAGCTGCGTAGCTCTCCTGTGGTCTATAAGGATTATTGAAGGCTTCTGGAGTGGAACATTTTGGCCTGATCATTCAGAATTTCTTAGCCTGTAAGTCTTCCTGCCGGCCAATATTGATCGTTTCCAGTAAAGGAGCAAGAAAGCACATGACTGATACGAGTAAGTGAATGTTTATGTGTTTGTTTCCACGCATACCAGTGCAGAAACAGTGTGATTCAATCTCAAAAACAGCAATACCTCTGAGGCTACATTAGCTTGGTCTGTACAATTATTTAGTTTGCTCATTGCTAACTGCTGAGAGATTGACTTCCTACAGACTCGCATGCAAAATGATCTTTTCAATGGCGCTGCAGAATATACGTGTGGTTTTTCATACCTTGTGTCTGTTGATGCTTTACATGCGTCATCATTATTGACCAGTGCGGCAAAGAAGTGTAGGATAATTAGAATATTGGCAAGATGAAAGAGAAAAAACACAGAATGATGGCTCTCTACTGACTCCTGACATATTGACAAAAAATATATATTCAATATTCAAGTCTGGAGGAAAATATACACTATGCAAGGACAGAGGAAATAACATGCAAATTGGACGTATTATTGGTTGAAATCATGAAGCATTGCCACCGCCAGAGAGTGATAAACTTATATCATGCTACAATAAGGGAATGTGCTGAGGAGAAAAGAAAGAAAGAAAATATATCAAATTGACAGTTATTGAAGCCCTTTTCTGCACAGCTTCACAAGTTTGTTTCACACACAGTGAAGGATTTCACTCACATGTCTAAAAAAAATCTGCCCTGTAACACATACGCAGCATGTTGACAACGCCCGGGAGATAACAGGTGCCCGATCCGCATTCATCAGATACAAAAGAGAGAAGTGAAAAACAGAAAGTCAAGGTGAAATGTAAAAGTAAGCAAGTAGGGAAGAAAAACTTTAGCGCCGAGTCCTGATATTGTGATATTCAGCAGACGGCGTGTCTGTGATCCCAGGGATAATGGTATCGGCCTCCCTCAGAGTACACAATTCCTTCGCCCTGGAAACAAGTCATTTCACAGGAAACCTCTAATGTCAATCTTAATGAGATCTCCCATCCTGGAGAATGTCATAAACTGTATATGAACCAATGCAGCTCACTGCGAAGGAAGGTTAATATTGTCTCAACAGAATAAATATTCAGTTCTGTAGGTGTCACAAAAAAGAATGCTGACCAGTGACGGATGTTTTTTTGGACATTCTCGTCGGTCCAATTGACAGAAACACTCTAGAATTATGTTGTTTCTTTTTCTTTTTGAAAAATGTGGAACTGGCTTCCTTATTACTTTATTGTATTTGTTTTATTGTTTATCAAGTCAATGTTTGAGGTTAGTGTCAAATAATGAAGTGAACGCAGTCGGTTACTCATCTCAGTGTGTTGATCTGTTTCATTTAGGGGCCATTTTTGACTAGTGCGTGTGGTCCACATATCCTTTTGGAAAGTGGACCAATCTAGATGCACACAGGACAGTGCCAAGGTTTAAAATACCCCCTGCTGTGGTGCAGTTGCTATCATTCCCTGTTCAAAGAAACATAAATCTCATTTTGTTCCTCCTCTCACTCACACAATCCAGATGCTTGGTCATAAGACCTAAAAATCCTTATTTAATTTATCTCCCTTCCTGTATCAAAGCTGACTTAGCTGGATTTATCATACCAAATTAAATTTGGAATCCGAGCCTTCACTTGGATTCCCCCGATCAGTCTGTTTCCGGGAAAAGTGCACAATCAAATGTGAATATGTGATATAAAATAAAATCCATTTAGAACTACCTGATTTTATGCATATTTAGACACTGTAAAAGTTGCTTAACCATGAAATTGGCAAATAACCTCAGATTGAGCGTCTCATTTTAGGGTACGTGTCTAAATAATGCCTTAAATGATGTCACGTTTTAGCAAAACACATCCTCACTTTGTATTATTGTTTCATTAGCAGTTCCCCAACTTCAACAAAACCAATTTCTATTTGATATAACGATTGTCACGTTTTCAACAACATTTTGCCAGGAGGCTCATTTTACATCCTTGAATGCTGCAACGGTTCAAAAGAGAAAAAAACGGCATGTGGACGGAGACTTAATAACCAATTTTCTGAAGTCAACCAATGTGAGAAGAGGAAGTTCATGAGCCCGGGGCATTGTTATGGACTCTGGTTATTACAGCTTGATCCACATGGAGAATTCCAAGCTTTAAGCGATCCTTTCACCCGTTTGTCGTGTATTTTAAACCAATATTGCTGCTCTAATTGTGCTCCCTAATGCTCAGATATTACATTACGTCTGCCATTCCACAGGCACACTAGTAAAGTAACCCCTCATTTATAACCAGGGACGCCAATAATTCCATTTCACAAACACACAGTCAGGAAGAAGCCATCAGAGGAACCATTAGGGACCATTTAAAAGACGGGGCCCTGCTGTGATACCTGCTTTGTCACAATAACCCCCCTAAACACACATGCCCCACTCATGAGCTACAAACAAATAATACCCTCCAAATATAAATCTGAAACATTATAGCCAGGATCTGCAGGTTAAAACGGTAATAACAGTGTTTGGCAACAATTTAAATCCCTTCTTACAGCAAAAAAAACAATTTCTCATATCAAGTCAAGCTTATAACTCATTCAAATTGCACTGCTAGCGGGCATTCAATGACACCAGCATGGCTCAATCACAGCAATAGATACCTTCTGTAAGAACAAAAAAACAAACAAACAAATGTATAAATAAACAAATATATATATATATATTATATATATATATATATATAATTAGAATCACATGTGCTTCTATCTATTGGTCCGGCAGTACTGATGCATATGTGCCTTAATGCCTTTCACATATTTAAAACATGTACTGCATGTCTCACTATTCATATCAATTTCCACGTTGCGTTCTTGATTAAAGTCTTTGGGGAGCTTTGGGTGGGGGGGGTGTTGCAAACAAACGGTCGCGGACGGTCTAAGTTGAATCTCGCCACATACACATGGGCTAGAGTGCATGCACAAAGAGCCTGTGGATGGGCGGCTTGAACAGAATGAAATTAGAAAGAGGCTGGGTACTTTTAAAATCCCATCTGGGACCCAGTGAAGCAGTCATGACACCAAATTAGCATTTATGGCGAGGAGGAGCAATTACCGAAAAGAAAAGCTAACTGCGCTCAGCGTTCTGCGACTGTACCTGGCTTCAAATACCTGGAACATCGTCTCTTTCTGTTTCACACAAAGACCCTATGCGCACATATCTGACTCTCTTTCACACACACACACACACACACACACACACACACACACACACACACACACAGACACACTTACACATTGGTTCCATGGCTCTCTGACTATTTCCTTATCAGATCCAACCCAAATTTCAAATTAATCACCACGTCCTTCATGTGCATTCCTATGATCCTGCTATGACATCAATTTCATGGGCTGTATAACCAAAAGCAAAGGGAACAAGGAGCAAGATATGGAAGGAGGGCACGGGGGCGGGGTGGAAGGAATTAGACTGAATAAGTGGAAAACGAGTAGACGCGGTTGAAAAATTCATTTTATGCATTACGTGCTAAGCCACGACTCCTCATCCACGGGTTTTTTTTCTTTTTCGGTCCCTCATGCATTTGGAACAATATAGGGTCACCCTCCCATAGACACTAAGCCCCTGAATCGCTCTCCATGTCCCTTGCTGCTTTTGTCCGCCCGCTGCTGAGACAGCATGTAGCCCTCCCCGAGGAAATGGCAGGGTATTACGAAGCATTAAGGAAGAGTCCGAGTGGGAATTGGAAGCGATAAGAAATGAAAGTTTACATGCAGCAGCACAGCTATGTTTGAGGTTTTTCCACGTAAAAAGGGATTAGGAAAAATGTGTGGGAGAGGGAGGGGGTGGGGGGGCGGGGGGTAGTATCACAAGGGCGGACACGTAGCGAAATAGTTGAGGGGATAAAATTGACAAACGCCGGGCGTTCAGATATATATGGTGATCTAAAATAAAGCTTATCAGGATTTGATTTAAGAGTTTTTTTCAACGTTCTGAAAGAATAGAAAAAAAGATAAAGGTCATCAACCTGTCAAAACTTAAAGTGAATGAAAGCTGTGTTTAGGGCCTTCATTTTGAAGAGGAGGGTCAGAGGAGTAGAGGGGGGGGGTGAGGGGGGGCAGCAAGCAGTCACCAAGGTCCATCACAAACAATTACAGAAACAGTGATGCAGCGATATCTTGATGCCACATTCAGCCGCTCAGACTCTGTCACGGTGTGGTTAACTTCCTGTCTTATTTTGTAGTTTTCTGCCACTCGTGTCCCCGGGTAACTTCACTTCCTGCCTTGTCTCGTCATCCCCTGTGTTCGTCTAATAGTTTCCACCTGTGTCCAATCACCTGCACCTCCCTTGTGTATTTAAGCCATGTGTCTCTTGTGTCACTTGTCGCGTCATTGTCTTTCGTCTTGGATCGTCGTAGTCTCTTGCCTGTGTGCGTTTGCCCCCAGTTCCGGTGTTTTTGGATCCTTGTGACTATTAAAGTCTTTTGTTTGCCGCAAGTCTGCGTTTGAGTCCTGCCTTCCAACCTCACACCCTGACAGAATGACGCGACCAAAGAAGGGCTCAGCAGACCCGCTGCCAGACTACGGTCCGGACTACCTGGACGTAAGGAGTCCCTTCTGGCAGCGGAAAACAAACTGTGTTTTTGGTCCCAGGAGCTATCAGCTCGCCTGCCTCGAGCTCCGGGACCTCCTTAACCCTAGGAGGAGCAAGCGGAAGAAGCGATCTCCCGTTCCCGCTGGGCCGCCGCAGCGATCTCCCGTTCCCGCTGGGCCGCCGCAGCGATCTCCCGTTCCCGCTGGGCCGCCGCAGCGATCTCCCGTTCCCGCTGGGCCGCCGCAGCGATCTCCCGTTCCCGCTGGGCCGCCGCAGCGATCTCCCGTTCCCGCTGGGCCGCCGCAGCGATCTCCCGTTCCCGCTGGGCCGCCGCAGCGATCTCCCGTTCCCGCTGGGCCGCCGCAGCGATCTCCCGTTCCCGCTGGGCCGCCCCGACTCTCACCCATGCCCCCGACCCGACCAGTTCCGGCCCCACGCTCCATGCCCCCGACCCGACCAGTTCCGGCCCCACGCTCCATGCCCCCGACCCGACCAGTTCCGGCCCCACGCTCCATGCCCCCGACCCGACCAGTTCCGGCCCCACGCTCCATGCCCCCGACCCGACCAGTTCCGGCCCCACGCTCCATGCCCCCGACCCGACCAGTACCGGCCCCACGCTCCATGCCCCCGACCCGACCAGTACCGGCCCCACGCTCCATGCCCCCGACCCGACCAGTACCGGCCCCACGCTCCATGCCCCCGACCCGACCAGTACCGGCCCCACGCTCCATGCCCCCGACCCGACCAGTACCGGCCCCACGCTCCATGCCCCCGACCCGACCAGTACCGGCCCCACGCTCCATGCCCCCGACCCGACCAGTACCGGCCCCACGCTCCATGCCCCCGACCCGACCAGTACCGGCCCCACGCTCCATGCCCCCGACGCCCCCAGTCCCCGCTCCGAGACTCAGGCTCCCTCCCTCCCACCCTCCCGTTGGTGATTTGAGGGCCGTCTGGGATCCGGCCCTTGAGGGGGGGGCTACGGGGTGGGTTATGGGGGGGGCTGAGCCGCCGCAGACTGCGGAGTTGTTCCATGTCCCCGAGCTGGAGCAGACTGCGGAGGTGTTCCGTGTCCCCGAGCTGGAGCAGACTGCGGAGGTGTTCCGTGTCCCCGAGCTGGAGCAGACTGCGGAGGTGTTCCGTGTCCCCGAGCTGGAGCAGACTGCGGAGGTGTTCCGTGTCCCCGAGCTGGAGCAGACTGCGGAGGTGTTCCGTGTCCCCGAGCTGGAGCAGACTGCGGAGGTGTTCCGTGTCCCCGAGCTGGAGCAGACTGCGGAGGTGTTCCGTGTCCCCGAGCTGGAGCAGACTGCGGAGGTGTTCCGTGTCCCCGAGCTGGAGCAGACTGCGGAGGTGTTCCGTGTCCCCGAGCTGGAGCAGACTGCGGAGGTGTTCCGTGTCCCCGAGCTGGAGCAGACTGCGGAGGTGTTCCGTGTCCCCGAGCTGGAGCAGACTGCGGAGGTGTTCCGTGTCCCCGAGCTGGACCTCACTACGGAGGTGTTCCGTGTCCCCGAGCTGCGGACGACGACTACTACCCCGGACGTTTCCCGTGTCCCCGAGCTGCCGACGACGACTACTACCCCGGACGTTTCCCGTGTCCCCGAGCTGCCGACGACGACTACAACCACGGACGTTTCCCGTGTCCCCGAGCTGCCGACGACGACTACAACCACGGACGTTTCCCGTGTCCCCGAGCTGCCGACGACGACTACAACCCCGGACGTTTCCCGTGTCCCCGAGCTGCCGACGACGACTACAACCCCGGACGTTTCCCGTGTCCCCGAGCTGCCGACGACGACTACAACCCCGGACGTTTCCCGTGTCCCCGAGCTGCCGACGACGACTACAACCCCGGACGTTTCCCGTGTCTCCGAGTCTGCCATTCTAGAGACGTTCCGTGCCCTGCAGTCGCCGCTCCGGAGCCGGATTGGTGACCGCCCGCCGGGCCGACCCCCAGAGGCTCCCCGCTCGTCTGGCCGCCCGCCGGGCCGACCCCCAGAGTTTCCAGGGTGGTCCGACCAACGTCTCTGGTTTCCCTCCCCACCCACCCCTTGTTCGCTCTAGTGTTGGCCGTCTGGAATTCGGCCCTTAAGGGGGGGGTACTGTCACGGTGTGGTTCACTTCCTGTCTTATTTTGTAGTTTTCTGCCACTCGTGTCCCCGGGTAACTTCACTTCCTGCCTTGTCTCGTCATCCCCTGTGTTCGTCTAATAGTTTCCACCTGTGTCCAATCACCTGCACCTCCCTTGTGTATTTAAGCCATGTGTCTCTTGTGTCACTTGTCGCGTCATTGTCTTTCGTCTTGGATCGTCGTAGTCTCTTGCCTGTGTGCGTTTGCCCCCAGTTCCGGTGTTTTTGGATCCTTGTGACTATTAAAGTCTTTTGTTTGCCGCAAGTCTGCGTTTGAGTCCTGCCTTCCAACCTCACACCCTGACAGACTCAAGTTGCCTCCCCCTCCTCCCTCTCGTCCCCCTCCTCCTCCTTCCTCCTGAGCCGACCCAAAGGTCTCTTTCTATTAGCAATCACCTGCGTTTGCCGTGTTTACCAGAGCATACATTTGAGGCATTTGGTCATTTACATGTTATTCAAACTGTTAACTTTTGCATATATATGAGACTATTTTCCAGCCTCAACCCTCAATGAGTGCTCTTAGACGGAGTTGTGACACGCCTGAACGAATGGCAATTTGCACGGCTAACATCGGAAATCAGGACTTGGTGTGGCAGAAGTGAAGCGCTGTAGAAGTTTGTCTGGCAAACTTTGGACAGGAGGGATCAAGCGTGCTTGTAAATAAGTGTGTATGAGACTATTAGGCTACATTAGGTTATACTTACTAGGTCTAGGACCAATGAGCTTTCGCTCACATGTGCAACGTGGCCAATTCTATTAATTGCCTGCCGGAGCCTTTGGCCTCATGCGAAATCAGGCCATCGTTAGTGGGACATTTGATGTCAAATTATCTTCAAGGCCAAGGAAGATTAAAGTAGCCACAGCTTCACATGCACATCACTATCACTGGGGTGGACGCATAGGAGGAGTAAAACGGGTCTGCTCAAGATGAAAGGCCCGCTAGCGAAGGCATAATCACAGAACATGAGGACGATTGATCGTGCAGGGTGTCATCGCACACAGCGCTTTATGCCGGGATATTTGCAATTTTGCATCCAGCATCGCAACTCCAGTTCCCCTGCGCCTGCCGTATGGCTTAGCTTATGACTGTGTAGCATGTTAACGGTTCCCACAGTTAAGGCTTGTAGGAATGGGGCAGCATTTAGGGCCAGTTAGATCAGTTTGGAACTTGCATATTATGGACATTTTATACACACAATTCGGATTCGAGCGAGCCAAGGTATCTAAAATAAACGATTTAACGCTTTAGATTAAGATTGTAAAGCCCTTTGAGGGAAATTTGTTATTTGTGATTTGGGGCTATACAAAATAAATTTAATTCCGTTAAATATAATTGAGTTAATTGACTTTAGAATGAACATTTGCAATACTGTGGTTTGCTAAAGTTAATTCAATTATCAATTGGTTTTGTATTTTTAACACACTCACCAGATTCATTGGTTTTCACGATGCTGATTTATCTCTGTTTGACATATTGCATTTTAGATTCAAGTGTTTTTTCCTTTAGATATAAATATATATAAATAATATATAATATTATATAATATTTAGCTTCTTTTGTGGTTCCTGTCCTCGATTTCGAACGGCTATTCACTTCACAAGTCTCTGTTTTCTTCAAACCTTTATTGTATCCTTGCAGTGGGCAGTCACAGCAGTATTAGCACGAGGAAACGCTGTGTGACAAATGCCTTCTCATTTTTGTTGGGAGTGTAGAAAAACGGGAGCCACTTTCACTGACTGAGTGATTGACGGAGTGATGAAGTAACCCCAACAGTCGGTCAAGTTTCCCGACGTTTCGCCCTCTGGCAGTTGCAGTTTGCTTTTAAAAATGATTAGTGAAGAAACTAAATCCCAAAAGCCTCAATACATAGTGTTGTTGATGCTCTGCATTTTTAAACGCAAAGCTCAAAGCTCCAGTAACAATAATTTAAAAGTCTGGAATTGACATTATAGACATCAGTGTGACCAAGTGTTGCTTTTTGTTGGGTTTTCTTTCATTTATTGCTGCACCTGTGTTTTTTTTTTTCTATGTGGAATCAGTATGCCTTCTGCATAACAAACCCCGTTCTTCTATGGCGTTCTGCACTGTGGGGAGAAATACGGCGCACATAATTTCCACAATGAAAGAAGTAAGGGCTATTCGTTCGAGACAACAGCGCTGACCACACCGCTTCTGCTGTTATTGCTACAGCCATCCATCAACCAACGAGGAAGTTTCCGTGTTTGTGTCCTCTTTGGTTTGTTTTGGAGCACGCCGACCCACACAGAAGCAGGGCGATTATCCTGTAGACTAGAGGGATGATGAAAACCCTTAAAATGTATTTCTTAGCACCAAGGAGTGCAGTGTCTTTCTGCAGACAGTAAATCTGGCGGAGACAGATGCGTCGTCAGCGTTGTGCAGCTAGCAGATGCTCATCAGTGAAAAACAATTACAAACTGCACTCTAGATGCACACTTTAAATTCACTCTTTCAGAACTGGAGGACTCCGTCACCTTCAAAAGTATTTCTCAAGCAAATACATATTCGCGATGAGTCCCCCGTGGGGTATGTATGAAGACAAGCTCCCTGCGGCTGCCTTTGCTCTTTGGTATAATGGACTCGGTCATCCAATACACAGATTGAAATTGATTTCCTTTCACCTATCAACGCTCTCTAAGTCGATGTCGTCAGTCAGTTTGTTAGCTCCTCTTTTGCTCACGGTCTCCCACGTGGGTCACTTTTCTCGGATAACAGTTTCTACAAAACCACATGTTTCTCTAAAAGCCCTGTATTTCTTTGCAGCTGTTTTTTTCACTTTTTTCGTATTTTCTGCGGCAAAATCCTCGCCTCTGCACGACGCCAACAATCTCAGTAATAACTCTCCTGACCCCAGTCGCTCACTCCTGAGGGTCCCGGTGAAACCACCGGCAATCTGTTAAACCTCACTTTGCTACGGCGCGATATAGAAGATTTATGACACCTGCGAAATCCGTCCTTTTCTCACCAGGGATTTTTTGCTGTCATTTGCTGTCAAGCCATTGTCCGAGCCCCGGCCCTTCCTTGACGAGAACCCCCCCCCCGTTGACTCAGCTCCCCGTGCACTTCTGTCCGTGCCACAAGAATTCGACCAGCTTTCTAAATTCACCTCGGCGCGGGCAGGAATATAAAGGACGTGACGGATTCTGTACCCCCCCCCTATGTGGAGCAGTGGTCACCCTTATATTCTGGGTTGCACTCAGTAGTGAATAGGTACTCACTATTCTCTTCCCTGTGGCGGCCCTGGCTATTACCGCTCTGCCCCCCCCCCCCCCCCGCCCCCTCCCGCCACTCCTCCCGGCTCCTCGGTGGTGAAACGATCCATCGTGTCGAACTGCGAGACAGGAGAATCACTCCTAATCTGATGTGTAATGAGAAGCTCGGGTTACGCCTCACCCCAGGCCTTGTCCAGCCTTTCCCTTTGCCCCCCCCCCCCTGACCTCAACTTAAAAAATGAGCTAAAATAATCAGTCAGCATTGACCATGTTATTATTTATTTTTTTACACTGTCCTTGAACATCAGTATTGTCCTTTTTGTTGCCATGTGGCATATTTCCATTACCAGGCTGCTTTTGTGTTTTTCTAAACTCGGTCAGTGATGTTCATGTTGTGTTTGTTTAGACACACATACACACAACACGCTCCACCACCTCTGGCTCTCTCCGGATGCCGATTGTGAATGTATGCGTGAAGAGTTGGTGAGAAGAGGCCGTCTTATCAGCTGGAGCATCTTTTGTGCCCCATACGCATAAAACATGTAGGTCATTGTTTAATGCAAGGTTCTTTCCATCCCCATGATGTACTATCCATACTACATATTATGTATATTTATGGACATCATACCATGTCTCTCAAATCCTAATATGAATGCAAAATGGCAGGCTAAGTCATGGCAAGAGGGTTGTTTGAAATGTCAGTGTCAAATGACAGTTTATTTCCCAAATGTTAAGCAGGATTGGTTGGGAACTTACTTGTCAGCGTCAAGTTAAATACGTATGTGTTTTGTCCGTGTTTGGGTGTGTGTGTGTGTGTTTCACAGGAGAGAGTCAGACTTAAATAAAAGAAGACATTACCATCCATCCCAGTCTCTTCCCATCGCTGGAGATGACAGACAAAATGCTGACAACGCCCTCCTTTCAAATTGAATTTGAGATATAATATATTCCTGTTTTAATATGAGTGGTAAATCATGTGGGAATAGCCCACGCTCACTCACTTTTTTGCTCTCTCTCCCTGTTTTTCTTTGGATCAGTGAGGGGTGGACGGATGAATGAATGTAGAGGTTAAACGCCATTTGATACAAATCTTTCTTTTTTTGTAGCATGCAGGCCGGCGCACATCAGTCCATAGAGGGATACACATCCTGTCACAGCTTATCTTCTGCATACATTACAGCTTGTTTTGTCCCCGTAATCTGCATGTAGGAGGTAGTCATGTGATGTCAACCATTGGTTAAGCCCCAAGTTTGGCCTTTCGCCCCTTTGCCATTTCGGATTTTTGGAACCATAAGTGACAGGACGAGCCGGAGCCGAGCACAACTGATCGTTGGATAATACCTCTTCATAATTACCTAAATAAACGTAATAATGCGTTGAAGAAGACCTGAATCTAGTGGTTAAGATCATAGACTCATGTTTACCACATGTACTGAGGTAATAAATCAAATGAGAAGCAGGATCATTTTTTTTATAGACTTCAACACATTCTCCCTGATGGCTTCTAGAGAGAATGCCAGTTTAACGCACATCCGCATTGGCTTCACTTTTCCGGCCAGGAGGAGGATTCTTATTCAACACATCTCACAAAGACTGCAGCTAATAGCAATGTGACTGCTGCACTAATAGGAAAATGAATCATTTCTTTGGCAAGGGGCAAGGTAGAAGGAAGCAATGCCTGTTCACTGTCTGTTTACTAGATATGAAGCCACCGGCCTGCAGGAGTCGTCGGGCAGAAAGACCAGGACTGTTTTTTCCCATTGCAAATATACTGGGGTAAACCCGCTTTCAAAAAATAGTTCAATTATAATCCTCGGTTGGACAGGAACCTTTTTTATATATTTTGCTTTGCAGAATGACAAAAGTCAGACAAGGTTTTGAATCTACCGTTTATGCTATCAACCTGGAAAACGTTTTAAAAAGCTGAAACTTCTTCCCATCGGCTGTGATGTGCGTTAGCGAGGAAAAGAGTCAAAGGAAAACCGATAAGAAATCTGTCTTTAATCGCTGATTAACTAGTCAGATTGATCTGTCTTTGAGTGCCGCCACCACTTTTTCAAGATGCTCAATCGGCATAACAGGGAAAAATAGGCCCCAGCCTGCAACAACAGTGCCAGACAAAGTGTGTGAGCTAACCGGTTAACATCAGCCCTGAGGTCATGATACCGTGTCTGCTGTGCCATCAGTCATAGTGACAACATTTAGCTTCAACTTGCTTGACTTTGTTACTTGTTCAAAATTGGGCTATTAATCAAAATTCCCATCCGCCACCAAAAGAAATATATAACACCAAAAAGGGAAAAAGAATTAAATGCATGACACAAATGAGGCTTTATTCTTCAAATATTCTTCATGTTCAACAGTAAAAATGAGTGAACCCAAGAAGCTGAATTGCAGCAAAATATGTTAAAACCCTAAAATCCATTCATTTGACAGCACATATGATTATTCTCTACTCCGAAGTCAAACTCAGGATGTAGAATGTGTCAGATTTCAATTCTCACCTCCCGGCGATTGTTTTTCATTATACTGGCACTAAATCTAGAATAGCTCAATCATGTACACAAATATGGTACACACACACACACACACACACACACACACACACACACACACACACACACAAAGTGCAGTGATGAATTTGAATAATCACACTTGCTTCTACTGTACATAAAAGCCCCCAGAGCTAAAGCCCCATACACACGTTGGCGCTGAATTTCTCCTCTGCGTTGTGATAATTACTGTCGGCAGAGCGTGTTGTTTAGCGGAGAGGCAGAAATGTGATGTAGCCTGCAGTCCTACCTGCGATTCATTGCTCTCAATAGACATTATGCAAAAGTTATTAGCCACAGCAGCGACAAGGAGAGATGGTGAGCGAATCGAACTCACTGACCGAACTCAATGCGCAAGATAAAAGACACTGATGCAAGAGGGAGTGTGTCTGTCTGTGCGTGCGTGTGTGTTTGTACATTAAAGGGAAACGGTGATTGACTTTAAACTGGCATTGGTGGGTTGAATCCAAGGTTCACACTGGGAACCTCATAAGCTTTGCATTGTTTATCCCATGATGCAGTGCGGAGAAGCAGCGGCCTGGTACCGTTTACTGATTGATGGGAGGTGTATCAATTATATCTACTCATCTGTGGGCGAAGCAAATAAGTATCTACTGTAGGATTCAAATGGCTGCCCTTGTGCACTTTATACTTTTCAACATTCTGCACTCAGTCTTCAGAATGAAATAGAGATGGTAACGTCTCTGCAGCATATGCTTTCATATTTAATTTGTTTCTCCCATGATATGCATTTAAAGGAGAAAAACAGCTGCGTAAACAACATCGTGCAGAATTTAACCTAAAGATCCATCCCCGTGTTCACTGCAAACTCAGTTGTGATGCATGTATTTCATTACATCCACATGTACCCATCAGTGATCTGTAGTATTACTAACATTTTATATCCATAAGGGAAGAATAAAATCCCCCGTGGCAATTTTTCCAAACTTGTTTTCAGTTAACGTCCCTCCATTGAATAAATATTGCATTTATTAAGCAAAAATTGGTTTATTCTAAAAAAAAAGGTTAATAAAATGGTTTTCTATGTCTGTGTGAGTATGAGTGCGTATGTGTCTGTACAGTGGTACCAAATGAGCAAGACTTAAGAAGCATTTATTATGATTAGTCATCATAAGTGGACCAGAGGAGGCCTTTAATATCATTGACAGTCATTGGCTGCTTTTCCCATCTTTATTTTACACCACCCGTCCCTGATTCACTCGGCGCTCATTTCCACAGGCTGTTTTCATCAAATAAGCTCAATAATCAGCAACCCCCTACCACCGTCTCTAAATCCTATAAAAACATTAATTTGCTTGCACTTGACTCACTGTTTGGCCTTCGGGGTGACAGGATATGTCGTCCATATTGTCCAAAGAATGTAAAAACAACCTAAGTTACTTCAACTGCACCTGAAACCATCGGTGCAGCAAAAACCTTCTTACTTTTATGATTACACATATTTTACTCTATTTGATCTTGTGTACGTTATAGATATAGAAGCAAACTATGAATTATACACATGTAATCGTTAGAGGCAGAAGATCAGGGCTGCATTATATTAGCTTTCATCGTCATAAATCCTTTAAATGGTTTACTAGTCATGTATTTCTTGAAATTTTGACTGACTATTTGTCCAAAACCCTAAACAAAGTTATTCAATCAAATGTATTACATGCTGGATCGGGATCATCACATCAATAAATTAACTCAGACTCATTTCATATTCAGGCAGAAGATATATAAAATATTGTATGTAATTATTTCATCAAGTTGTTGAGAGAGCTTTTAGAGTCTTTTACCCACCAGACAAAACAAACATGAAAACCTCAGAGCGGCTTCCACCAGGGCAATAAAGTATGTCCATCGGCTGTTTATCATCACGTCGCCTGGTGAGAAATGGCTCAAGTGGCTCGACAGCGGCCCCATAAAGCCCGGGTTCCATGTTCTTTGTTCAAATTGTCCCAAAGAACAGAAGTCGCTACCAGCACTCAGCCCTTTATGTGTCTTTTAACGACTCGGTATCTGTCTAGTTCGCTCTTGATCTGCAGCGAGACAAAAGGTGTCGGGGAGCTGCTAGTCATTTCTTACCCTTTTTTGGAGGGCTGAGGAAATCAAGTGCGGCGTTAAATCTGATCCTGTCAGTGCAGTTGACGGCTAAAGGGACTCTGTAAGAGGCTTTTCTGCCGCGTGTCTGTCTGGATTGTTCTTTAAAGACGGAGAAAAGCTTTTGAGTTTGTCGGAAAAGACTCATTTTATTCTTTCCGAAAGCAAAAAAACACAAACATGAATTCATAGTTTTATTTTAGTCTTTTAGTGTTTGCATTATGACAACCAAAGACACTCACACACCTGCTGCATGCAGTGTGGGATGCACTTAAACGCATGCATACACGTGTCTGTGGGCAGCTGGCAAATAGTTTTCCTATTAGACCATCATTAATAGTATATCAGAAAATATTTTACATCATTCCCTGACCTTTTGCATATTTTAAAAGCGGACACATCATGCACATTTGCAGGTTCAAGCTTTCATTTGGGCGTTACGGGCTGGGTGACGGATTGTCCAGACAATTGCTTTTAACAAGCCAGAGGGAAAGTAGGGCAAAAAAAATACTAATGTCTCGCTTCACTGATCCATTCCACCCCGATATATATTTTTTCTTTCGCCCTCTATAATTCACAAGTGGACGCTTCCCCCCCGCACATCTCCCACAGCTATACACGTCCAAATGTTGAGCGCACATGTACCAACGTGCACAGAGGAGAGCACGGCCACAGGCACGCACACAGTAGCAGCAGGTTGGCCGAAGGTGGTCACTTTATTTTTTGTTTTGGTGAAGGAAATACTAAGAGCCCGAGGGAGAAGCACCTTGATTCAGAAATGATGTGTTTGAGCATATAAGTTTGTGTCTTTTTACTTGCGTTTATGTTAATCCTAAGGCCAACGTGCGAGTCTAAAGTCTCTAAAGCGCAGCGTGGTAAGTGAAAGAAAGCCAGTAGTAATCAATTGTAAGGTACATGGATTCATTGTGAGCTCGCAGCTGCATGCAGCGTGCTCATGGATGGAATAAAGTGTGTATGAGAGCAGAGAGAACAGAAAGGACAGACGAATGCAGCTTCCCCATAGCAGCTGGACTGCGCAGACGGCCGGGAGTGTATTCTCTCTAGTTTGTTCTACCTGGCATAACAGGAAAATTAGGTATTGACTAAAGGATAAGGCTTTATTCATTTCAACCAAAACGGGGGGGAATGAACGAGCTGTTGCTTCACTGGAACACAGGTAGGCTAAAGGCCCGAGCAAATAGAGTTCCGTACTGTTATTGCAATAAATGAAAATGCATTTTTGAAGTTCGCATTCTTTTCCAGCATGATATTGCTTTTGTTCATACCATCGATGTTGCTCTAATTTAGTGTGTAATACCTACTCGTGTGCTGAATACAATTTGATCTAAAATCGCATCATGGGAAAATGAGTATTTATTTAATTATGAATTCTTTTTTTAATATCAATCATGTAGTCATTCATCTGTTCTCTGAGCATTTCAGCGCCCTGCAGTCAATTATCGGTGAGAAGGCTGCGGATGAGCACAATCACATAATCAGAGCAGAACTGTGGTTTCAGTAGTGGCAGTAATGGAGCTTATTCAGACTACCGATAGGGGCGGGGGTCTTGGGGGGGGCGACATTCAAGTAGCTTTCATTAGGGTGCCAATTGAAAGTGAAACCCATGGTGGAGCTCATTTGGAGAATTATTAAAAGGCATAATTTGACCCGTAATTATCATTTTCGCGCTTTTTGCCGAGCACTTTGCAATCCGCTCATAGAGCTTGTTCACTCTGGAGGGAATTATCAAGACGGTATTCTTAGTGTGAAGAAAGGGCTAAATTCAATCTGTTGTTGCTAGGAGATTTATGGTAAAAGAGCTGCCGCAGTAGCTAAATGGAAAATTAATTTATCTAGACAATTTCATTCAAAAATGGAGCGAGTGAAAAGATATCTTTGAACTGTCAAATGTTCGGTAATTTGTCCAAATCTCTGGAATTGGGTTATACTACTGTTCTACTACTGTTGTACTAATATGTTAAATTGTTACAACAACATGGACAAATGCTGCTGAGCTGTGGACGCCCTAAAGCCCCCACAGACCGGTTCCTGTAGAAAATGCTTGCATCATCATACTGGTTTATTCTAAAAAGGAAAAAAATCAATTATACCTTCATTTTGGATTGGCCTATTCTTTCTTTTTTTTGCATTCCTAAATGTTGATTTCTTCCTTAATAAACAGTAGCCGGTCACTGTAAACAAATGCTACAAAATCAACGTCTGTGTGAGAAAGACCCGAGACGCTATAATATATTTACATTTTTTATATTTACATGAATATAATCATTTGCTAACCTCGTATTTATTAGTCGCTGGTATTCATCCGTCTGCTGGCTTCCTGCCTCTCTCTGCTTCTCTGTCCCTGATGTGCTCTGTTTCAGCCGAGGCAAAGTATCAAACATGCATAAATGATTAGAGAATTTTGACACAAAGGGATTATCTCTTCTAAGCCTCCTGCACAAGTACCTTTCGATCCCGTCGCGCACACAACATGCAGACGCACGGTGACACATTTCTGAGTTGCATAGAGCAGGTCGACGGGCATTGATCTGCGGGGACGCTGCTCGGGTGTCGGCACAAGTGCCATTGCCGGTCAGACGTGTAAGTGTGTGTGTACTTGTGCAGAGGGGATAGAAATGATAATCATTCGGTAACCGAATTCCCTCAACACGTATTCATGGATTGACACTTTTCTTCTCCTCTAATGTTGCATCCCAGACAGAGAAACGGAGAGAGAGAGAGATAACTCTGACAATATAAATATATGGATTCATTTTAATCACAGTAGCTACCAGAGCTGCAAACGCTGCTGAGAAGATAAACCAACTTCAAAGACATACGGTCTTTTTAAATTTGAGGTGTCAATCTTTTGGAGCGTTAAGATTTGTAATAAATCCCACACATATAAACTTGCCTGCTTCCCCTGTCTGATTGTAGTTGTTCTTCAAGACGTTGTTTTTCCGAGCCAATTAGACTGGACTGTTGCCTGTTTTTCTGGATTTGTGATTATTGCCTGTACTCCCTGTTGGACTTGTTTGCCTGCCCTTACCCATCGTGACAAGAGCTGTTGGAATTCTCTAATGCTAAAGAAAGGAGCTTTAATGCTTCCGTACTTAGCTCCTTTAGCACAGGAACCACTGGGCCATCCTCTACGAATGGAAAGGAGATAATTGCGGCGGCAATATTTGAAAAGTGCCGAATCACTCGACTGTTCAAGAGAAATAAAGACCGAGAAATGCAGATCATAGCATAACTAATTTGTATTAACCTGATTTCAGCTAATCTATAATGAGAAAGAGTAGCGGTCCATTAGGCATGACTGTCACCCTTGCAGAGGTCAAGGATCACCAGAGTGTTTAATAAGTATGTTGTTTGTTTGTGCATAGTGATGTCTATGTTGCATAACTTTGCAATTCTAAATTCTACGGACAGTTTGAAATGCATATTTGCATCGCTGTTCAAACTGAAGCAATTACATATATACACATTAGCAATTGGCTATCTAGCTAGCTGTATACTTACAATGACAATGCTGAAGACTGAGTGATTTGCATGACGTACCTACCACTTGTTTTAAAAGATGTGAGCCCAAAGGCCTTTTAGGTTTTGATTCTGTGATGTCTAGTTTTTTGTGTGTGTGTGTGATCAGTCTGAATCTTAAAGTTCAACAGGAAGCTCATATACAGGAAGACGGAATGATCATTAAATCAAAAATGTTTCCATTTTTCTTTCTCCCTGAGAGCATTGAAGACCTCAATCGACAATGTTCCTTTGGTGTCTCACCCAGAGAAGAGGGGGGGGGAAAAGGGGGAGCGTTATTAAAGAAAACAAGGTGAGCCGCAAACTTGGAACAAGAGATTGAATTTGCATACTAGAGGCAAGAGTTCAGGCTGCGGTGCACAGGATAGCGGAGGAGTGTGAGGAAGATAAAACAGGTGCAGCGTGAAGAAGAGAGAAAAATGCTGAGTAGAGGCCCAAAAAATATACTGAAGTGCTGACTCAGATACTTGACTCAACAGCCAAAAGTGCTCAGTCCCAAACTCAGACACGGGTACACGCACACACTAGAGCACACAGAGTTGTTTTGCTGGCTATCATTGCATGTTTAGATCCAGAAACAACCTGTAATTGCACAGAAGAACACAGAATATTGTCTTTTATTGGACCTCATTACAGTAAAAATATAGCAACGAAAACAAAACACCCTTTCACTGAATATTAACAAACATCTTCGTTAAATACATTACCAACTGATATGCACACAAATAGATATGTTCCAGCATGCAATTTATATTTACTCAATCATTTGTGAAGATTTGGCAAAGCCAGATGGGATGTGTGCTCGATAAAATATGTTTTTCTGTGGTCTCCGTTAACCGTTCTTAACAAGATAGAATGTTCTAGCCATGAATATATTGTTCTTTTTTCAAATCTGGCCTCGTTCGGCCGATAACTTTCTGAATATTTTGTAAAAGGGCACAACAAAGCATCAGCAAATTGGGAGAGGAAGGATTAGATTTCTGGCTTTTAAGGCAGGATTCTATTCAAACTATATACATTTGGGAAAACCCAACTAAATGTGAATGTGAACTATGTGAGAACATAGATGTTTTTTTCTTGATGGAATACTTATTTGTGGTTTGACAATTTAGTTATTTTTTGCAATCTCTCAGCCACTTTGGAGCAAAGTTTGTCTGTGAGTCAGTGATAATGGAGCAAGCTTTTTGTTCCGGCTTGCTGAACTTACTGCATTGAATCAATGTTGGTTTAATATGATTTGGGATCCGATCTACTGGCTTCCGCAGCAAGAGTTTGTACTTAAATATGTTATGGTTAAAAAAGCCCATAGGTGTTATATTTGAGTGTAAAGGGAAAATTCAGATTCCAACGAGGCTAATTACGTTGATGTCCCTTAAACGTTGTTATTTAATTGCATATGAAACAGAACATTTTGATATTTGGAACCGTTCTTCACAATTAAAGTGTGACATCTGTGTATTGATTAAAACTTTTGTCCTTTTTGTGCATTTTGTGTCTGTGAGTTTACAAATGCCTGTGTCTTGAGATGGGTTCCCTATGGCTGCGCGGTTTAAATGGAAAACAGATGTCTCCACTTGGAGAGAGAATGAGGAACTTACAGCCTGTCAAACACAATTAATAATAACAAGTCCAAACACACACACACACGCGCGCACAAACACACAGCGATCCTCAAGACATGCACTGGCTCCTCGTTTCCTCATTGTGTAGAGAGTGTTACCATGGTCATGCTAACTTCAATGACTGTGTAAGCTATACAAATGCACCAGATATACTCCATTATCTCTGTAAAAAGCTCTAGGAGGAGTTCATTTGGAGCAACGCCACAAGAAGCGGCTTCAAGAGCAAACCAAGGAGAGAGGAAAAAGAGTCCCTCTCTGTGTTGTTCTCATTCTTACTTGTCCTATGTGACTTTGTGGCTGATGAGAATTTCACTGCCTCCATCTGCCCAAACATCCGATGTTTGTGCTGCCTTGCAAACATCTAATTAAGCTAAAATCTTTCCATTTCATCTCAAAGAAACACCAGAGTAAACAAAACCAAAACTATTAAATTAACGAGAACAGCGTCTTCATCCATGTTTACAAAATCATGTCATCGAGTCGTTTTAATTCGGGTTGTGCGATGGATCCGACCTCTGGACTCGTGTGTTTACTGATGGTCACTGGTCAAGTGCTCCCTCGTTTCTGTTGGAGTTGGTTGTTTCTTCCTGCAGCTAACGGCTCAAGGTTGTCACTCAGCCAGCCAGCGGCGTTGGGCGGCAGCAGTGTTGTCTGCGATACCAGGACCATTAGCTCATTAGCTCATTAGACGTGGCCACTGGCAGCCAGCGTTGGCAAGCCCACAAACTGAGTTACCATGCTGCAATGAGTTTTGCCGTGGGCTGTTTTGGTCCAGTTTTTTTCACATTCAGCAGCAGATGCGGGAAGAGATGTCAATGTGCGGAACAGAGGGACGTTCGTGGTCATCAATTTTCAACCATGCTTCTTCTAATGGTGGTTCTATCTGCTAACAGAATTTTCAGCAGATACCGGTCTTCTCTTAACACGACATCCCCTGTCATACCAGCAAAGTGAAGAAACATACATGACATGTCATAGCCCAAGAGACACTGGAATGGTTTACATTTACTGCCCCCAAAATTCCTCCAACAAGGTTGAACAATAGACAGACACTTGTTTGTATTTTGGGGAGTAATAAAAAATCTGATTACATTTTTTGTTTGCTCCAAGTTTGCCAGGATTGTAAATGGCAATTTCACGCAAGATTGAATATCAACATGTGATATTGTCTCTGTGTTGTGTTTCAAGATTGTTTCCACACAAGTGGCCCAACAAATCAGTAAAGGCAAGGTGACGTGCCGCTCTGTGGATTGGACCAACTGTACAAGAAAACCATTGCTTAGATTGATTTGATGATTTGTTCAACTATTTGGATCTAAATCAATAGCTAGTTAGTCTTCTAAGTTTGGCTAACATTAAAAAGTGAAGGGACAGTAAATGTTTCTTTATGTCTCTTCAAACCTTTACCACCCAGTGTCACAAATGCTCTGCAAGCAACCAAAATCACTACTTTTCTGGTTAGCGACGGACGTTTTTTTGAGCTAACACATATTTCTCCCCAACACACATCTGCCAGCAATACATACTCTTTCCTTCCACATATTCTCGCATGCATTTTTATCCATTCATTCTTACATTTCTTCACTTTTTTTTGCTCTTTTCACATTTCACTTATTCCCATGTCTCACAATCCAGAAGGCAGCTCAGATACAGTGGGAATAAGCAGGTGAGCTCTAATGAAGAATATTTCTCTTCCCTGGGATTTCTCTCCATTATCTGTAAATGATGCATCCTTAGCCTTTTCTCTTGAATTCAATAGGCTGCTTTAAAGTTTGGTAGTGGATCAAGTGGTTTCAGAGGAAGCAAATACTGCGTTTTTTATCATTTATTTGTGCATGTGGTGTATGAGCAAGCACACCTGTGGGTAATGCTGTTTTCATGTGTTTTTGTGCATGTGTGTCTGTGTTTGTGTGTGTTTCTTGTATTCTTGACATGCATGGTTCTTTCTGATAGAGTTTTCAGTCACCTGTAACGGCTGGAATTGTATTTGCTAAAGGAGCCATTTTGGGACAAGCGGGCTTAGACAGACACCGAACTATCTCACCCAAGATAATACCTTTGTTGGGTGGCATTTCGTGCCATTGCTGCCACTCATTCATCAGGCACCAGCTCTGTACTATTTTCTCTAAAACTTAGATAGCATAGAAATTCAGCTCTGTTAAACCGTCCTGAAACATCATGAAAAGCAAATCAATTTGACATAGCTGGTTGTACCAATTACTAATTCCTACCTCAGTACAGATATTGGTATTTATTCTCATGGGGGATAATGATGGATCATCGGTTCATCAGCTCAGTGCAGTTACCATAAAAAAATATTACCACCCACCATTGCGTTCCCATTATGTGACATCTGCAGGCACATCTGGAGATTAAAAGCAGTGTGGTATCAGCACAGCCTCATACTGCATTAAGCAACAGTGAGTTACAGCCTACACTGAGACCAACCGGGTGAATGAGGAGAAATGAGGAGGCAACTGCCTGAAAATGTGACACCTTGAACATAAATTGATCTTACACATTTAAAACAAAATGCTAGTTCCATATTGTCCTTATCAAACAACATCACATTTACAAAATAGGTATTAACATGGACGTAAAAAACAATGATGACAATATAGTTTCACTAATTGATTATTCAATTCCACTTTAAGTGCACTTTTGGATGGGACATATGAGGCGATTATTTATATGGCTAAACTAAAAATAGCAAATTTCCCAACGATAGAATATGTATTGGATTAATGCAGACTCTTCTGCAGTAAATAATCAAATCCATCCAGTTTCATGCCTTTGTGGCAAAAGGCCCTTGGAACCTTATTAATAAAAAAAGTAGAACATGACTATGTAATTATCCTGGTCTCCCAGCCTCTCGATTATTTTAGTGTTACTGCCAATCATCTTTATGTATCTCTCTCTATATATATATATGCATACATATACATACATATGGTGAAAGTGGTCGTCCTCTCACCTCTAAAGTAAATGAAAGGTCTCTATTTTTCTCGAGCCCACTTTCCCATTAGCCCCACACTCTGCGCTAAAATGAGTCGTCAGTGTTCCCGATTGGAATTACCTGGGACAAGACATTACCATCATTGGAAAAAATATATTACACCATCATAGTTTTATTAATAAAATAGTGTGAGTGAAAGGGTCTATTGGTGAGAGGGGTGATAATGAAATTTAAAGGTACGAGGTGAGGTGAGATTGAGTTCACGGTTGAAATAATGAGGGTGTTAGGTGAAGTAATATTTTTGAGTCGGGAATGTGGATACATGAATGTTGAAGGTAGATGTTACGAACTCCTATCTACCAATCCGATGCATATTTTAAAAAGTGAGATTGCTTTGTTAAAGCTCTAATGAAAATATTACAGTAATATGCAGTAAGATTCTGTGGTCCGTTCACTTTTTCTGCTTTGCGCAATGGGCCTATCATTACATGTAATTGTGAAAGTTACACTCTCAAAAGTTTAACTTGAAGGGGCTGAGAATAATGTTTTGAAGAGGGAAAATCTTTTTGATCATTTTTCTATTCATTTTTATCTGTTCTCGATACTTACCTTGTGTCATTATCTTGCCGTGAATATAGAAACTACAAGCAGTATTGGCTTTTATTATCTTTTCTTCATTTTGTGCGCTTTCTCAGTCAAGGTAAGACAGATCAATACATGCATACTCCATTTGTGTTCAAACCTGCATTGATCAACCTCAAAACTATTGTTAAACCTAAAAAAGTATTATAAATTATTTAATTATTCATTTGTGTTGTTGAAATTGTCTAGTAGGGTCAATGCAATATTAAAAAGTTGGACTAATAGGAGAGAAAAGGTATATGTTTGTGTGCTCAAAGGACAGGAAGGTGGAGTACAGCAAGATGTCTGATCGGGGTGTGAGATTTTAGGCTCAAGGAGTGCAGCCGAAGGGCAAAAGGGCAGCTGTCCATAAGTCACTGCGGATTAGGAGGCATCACGACCTTCAGCCTCCAACCAAAAGTAAAATCCTGGGATAAATAAGTGCATACACACACACGCATGCGCACACAAAGATTCACTGAGAAACTACACTCACACACACACACACACACACACACACACACACACACACACACACACACACATTAGTTGAGAGTAAGGACTGAGAGTGACAAATAATGCAGCAATAGAAAAATATGGCGGGTATTTCAAGAAATTAAAAACAAAAGTATCGGTTGAATGGGAAGGATCAGGATTGTTCCTGCCTGCTT